>NW_027168161.1:0-59757 GCF_040954835.1 Lepisosteus oculatus
TAACAGCACGCTTTTCAAAACGTGTTTTTCAGCCCGAAATAAATGCGTTTTTTCAGACAACTGAATCCCTATGTAACTGGAAGGCTCAGAAGAGCCCAAACACTCAGCTCTTAACCCCAGTGTACAGAAAGTGTCAAAACTTGTTTTTCAGCAGAAATAAACATGTTTCTGCAAGTTTGGTCACCCCCATGAAACTTATGGGGCAGTAACAGCACACTTTTCAAAACGTGTTTTTCAGCCCGAAATAAACGCGTTTTTTCAGACAACTAAATCCCTATGTAACTGCAAGGCTCAGAAGAGCCCACACACTCAGCTCTTAACCCCAGTGTACAGAAAGTGTCAAAACTTCTTTTTCAGCAGAAATAAACATGTTTCTGCAAGTTTGGTCACCCCCATGTAAGTTATGGGGCAGTAACAGCTCACTTTTCAAACGTGTTTTTCAGCCCGAAATAAACGCGTTTTTTCAAACAGCTGAATCTCTATGTATCTGCAAGGCTCAGAAGAGCCCACACACTCAGCTCTTAACCCCAGTGTACAGAAAGTGTCAAATCGTGTTTTTCAGCAGAAATAAACATGTTTCTGCAAATTTGGTCAAACCCAAGAAACATATGGGGCACTAACAGCTCACTTTTCAAAACGTGTTTTTCAGCCCGATTTAAACGCGTTTTTTCAGACAGCTGAAATCCTATGTAACTGCAAGGCTCAGAAGAGCCCACACACTCAGGTCTTAACCCCAGTGTACAGAAAGTGTCAAAACATGTTTTTCAGCAGAAATAAACATGTTTCTGTAAGTTTGGTCACCCCCATGAAACTTATGGGGCAGTAACAGCTCACTTTTCAAAACGTGTTTTTCAGCCTGAAATAAATGCGTTTTTTCAGACAACTGAATGCCTATGTAACTGCAAGGCTCAGAAGAGCCCACACACTCAGCTCTTAACCCCAGTGTACAGAAAGTGTCAAAACTTGTTTTTCAGCAGAAATAAACATGTTTCTGCAAGTTTGGTCACCCCCATGTAAGTTATGGGGCAGTAACAGCTCACTTTCAAAACGTGTTTTTCAGCCCGAAATAAACCCGTTTTTTCAGACAGCTGAATGCCTATGTAACTGCAAGGCTCAGAAGAGCCCACACACTCAGCTCTTAACACCAGTGTACAGAAAGTGCCAAAAACGTGTTTTTCAGCAGAAATAAACATGTTTCTGCAAGTTTGATCACCCCCATGAAACTTATGGGGCAGTAACAGCACACTTTTCAAAACGTGTTTTTCAGCCCGAAATAAACGCGTTTTTTCATACAGCTGAATCATTGTGTAACTGCAAGGCTCAGAAGAGCCCACACACTCAGCTCTTAACCCCAGTGTACAGAAAGTGTCATAACGTGTTTTTCAGCAGAAATAAACATGTTTCTGCAAGTTTGGTCACAACCATGCAACTTAAGGGGCAGTAACAGCACACTTTTCAAAACGTGTTTTTCAGCCCTAAATAAACGTGTTTTTTCAGACAACTGAATCCCTATGTAACTGCAAGGCTCAGAAGAGCCCACACACTCAGTCTTAACCCCAGTGTACAGAAAGTGTCAAAACTTGTTTTTCAGCAGAAATAAACATGTTTCTGCAAGTTTGGTCACAACCATGTACGTTATGGGGCAGTAACAGCTCACTTTTCAAAACGTGTTTTTCAGCCTGAAATAAACGCGTTTATTCAGACAACTGAATCCCTATGTAACTGCAAGGCTCAGAAGAGCCCACACACTCAGCTCTTAACCCCAGTGTACAGAAAGTGTCAAAACTTGTTTTTCAGCAGAAATAAACATGTTTCTGCAAGTTTGGTCACCCCCATGTAAGGTATGGGTCAGTAACAGCTCACTTTTCAAAACGTGTTTTTCAGCCCGAAATAAACACGTTTTTTCAGACAACTGAATCCCTATGTAACTGCAAGGCTCAAAAGAGCCCACACACTCAGCTCTTAACCCCAGTGTACAGAAAGTGTCAAAACATGTTTTTCAGCAGAAATAAACATGTTTCTGCATGTTTGGTCACAACCATGCAATTTATGGGGAGGTAACAGCACACTTTTCAAAACGTGTTTTTCAGCCCGAAATTTACGCGTTTTTTCAGACAGCTGAATCTCTATGTATCTGCAAGGCTCAGAAGAGCCCACACACTCAGCTCTTAACCCCAGTGTACAGAAAGTGTCAAATCGTGTTTTTCAGCAGAAATAAACATGTTTCTGCAAGTTTGGTCACAACCATGCAACTTATGGGGCAGTAACAGCACGCTTTTCAAAACGTGTTTTTCAGCCCGAAATAAATGCGTTTTTTCAGACAACTGAATCCCTATGTAACTGGAAGGCTCAGAAGAGCCCAAACACTCAGCTCTTAACCCCAGTGTACAGAAAGTGCCAAAACGTGTTTTTCAGCAGAAATAAACATGTTTCTGCAAGTTTGATCACCCCGATGAAACTTATGGGGCAGTAACAGCACACTTTTCAAAACGTGTTTTTCAGCCCGAAATAAACGCGTTTTTTCAGTCAGCTGAATCCCTATGTATCTGCAAGGCTCAGAAGAGCCCACACACTCAGCTCTTAACCCCAGTGTACAGAAAGTGTCAAATCGTGTTTTTCAGCAGAAATAAACATGTTTCTGCAAGTTTGGTCACAACCATGCAACTTATGGGGCAGTAACAGCACACTTTTCAAAACGTGTTTTTCAGCCCGAAATAAATGCGTTTTTTCAGACAACTGAATCCCTATGTAACTGGAAGGCTCAGAAGAGCCCAAACACTCAGCTCTTAACCCCAGTGTACAGAAAGTGTCAAAACTTGTTTTTCAGCAGAAATAAACATGTTTCTGCAAGTTTGGTCACCCCCATGAAACTTATGGGGCAGTAACAGCACACTTTTCAAAACGTGTTTTTCAGCCCGAAATAAACGCGTTTTTTCAGACAACTAAATCCCTATGTAACTGCAAGGCTCAGAAGAGCCCACACACTCAGCTCTTAACCCCAGTGTACAGAAAGTGTCAAAACTTCTTTTTCAGCAGAAATAAACATGTTTCTGCAAGTTTGGTCACCCCCATGTAAGTTATGGGGCAGTAACAGCTCACTTTTCAAAACGTGTTTTTCAGCCCGAAATAAACGCGTTTTTTCAAACAGCTGAATCTCTATGTATCTGCAAGGCTCAGAAGAGCCCACACACTCAGCTCTTAACCCCAGTGTACAGAAAGTGTCAAATCGTGTTTTTCAGCAGAAATAAACATGTTTCTGCAAATTTGGTCAAACCCAAGAAACATATGGGGCAGTAACAGCTCACTTTTCAAAACGTGTTTTTCAGCCCGATTTAAACGCGTTTTTTCAGACAGCTGAAATCCTATGTAACTGCAAGACTCAGAAGAGCCAACACACTCAGGTCTTAACCCCAGTGTACAGAAAGTGTCAAAACATGTTTTTCAGCAGAAATAAACATGTTTCTGTAAGTTTGGTCACCCCCATGAAACTTATGGGGCAGTAACAGCTCACTTTTCAAAACGTGTTTTTCAGCCTGAAATAAATGCGTTTTTTCAGACAACTGAATGCCTATGTAACTGCAAGGCTCAGAAGAGCCCACACACTCAGCTCTTAACCCCAGTGTACAGAAAGTGTCAAAACTTGTTTTTCAGCAGAAATAAACATGTTTCTGCAAGTTTGGTCACCCCCATGTAAGTTATGGGGCAGTAACAGCTCACTTTTCAAAACGTGTTTTTCAGCCCGAAATAAACCCGTTTTTTCAGACAGCTGAATGCCTATGTAACTGCAAGGCTCAGAAGAGCCCACACACTCAGCTCTTAACACCAGTGTACAGAAAGTGCCAAAACGTGTTTTTCAGCAGAAATAAACATGTTTCTGCAAGTTTGATCACCCCCATGAAACTTATGGGGCAGTAACAGCACACTTTTCAAAACGTGTTTTTCAGCCCGAAATAAACGCGTTTTTTCATACAGCTGAATCATTGTGTAACTGCAAGGCTCAGAAGAGCCCACACACTCAGCTCTTAACCCCAGTGTACAGAAAGTGTCATAACGTGTTTTTCAGCAGAAATAAACATGTTTCTGCAAGTTTGGTCACAACCATGCAACTTAAGGGGCAGTAACAGCACACTTTTCAAAACGTGTTTTTCAGCCCTAAATAAACGCGTTTTTTCAGACAACTGAATCCCTATGTAACTGCAAGGCTCAGAAGAGCCCACACACTCAGTCTTAACCCCAGTGTACAGAAAGTGTCAAAACTTGTTTTTCAGCAGAAATAAACATGTTTCTGCAAGTTTGGTCACAACCATGTACGTTATGGGGCAGTAACAGCTCACTTTTCAAAACGTGTTTTTCAGCCTGAAATAAACGCGTTTATTCAGACAACTGAATCCCTATGTAACTGCAAGGCTCAGAAGAGCCCACACACTCAGCTCTTAACCCCAGTGTACAGAAAGTGTCAAAACTTGTTTTTCAGCAGAAATAAACATGTTTCTGCAAGTTTGGTCACCCCCATGTAAGGTATGGGTCAGTAACAGCTCACTTTTCAAAACGTGTTTTTCAGCCCGAAATAAACACGTTTTTTCAGACAACTGAATCCCTATGTAACTGCAAGGCTCAAAAGAGCCCACACACTCAGCTCTTAACCCCAGTGTACAGAAAGTGTCAAAACATGTTTTTCAGCAGAAATAAACATGTTTCTGCATGTTTGGTCACAACCATGCAATTTATGGGGAGGTAACAGCACACTTTTCAAAACGTGTTTTTCAGCCCGAAATTTACGCGTTTTTTCAGACAGCTGAATCTCTATGTATCTGCAAGGCTCAGAAGAGCCCACACACTCAGCTCTTAACCCCAGTGTACAGAAAGTGTCAAATCGTGTTTTTCAGCAGAAATAAACATGTTTCTGCAAGTTTGGTCACAACCATGCAACTTATGGGGCAGTAACAGCACGCTTTTCAAAACGTGTTTTTCAGCCCGAAATAAATGCGTTTTTTCAGACAACTGAATCCCTATGTAACTGGAAGGCTCAGAAGAGCCCAAACACTCAGCTCTTAACCCCAGTGTACAGAAAGTGCCAAAACGTGTTTTTCAGCAGAAATAAACATGTTTCTGCAAGTTTGATCACCCCGATGAAACTTATGGGGCAGTAACAGCACACTTTTCAAAACGTGTTTTTCAGCCCGAAATAAACGCGTTTTTTCAGTCAGCTGAATCCCTATGTATCTGCAAGGCTCAGAAGAGCCCACACACTCAGCTCTTAACCCCAGTGTACAGAAAGTGTCAAATCGTGTTTTTCAGCAGAAATAAACATGTTTCTGCAAGTTTGGTCACAACCATGCAACTTATGGGGCAGTAACAGCACACTTTTCAAAACGTGTTTTTCAGCCCGAAATAAATGCGTTTTTTCAGACAACTGAATCCCTATGTAACTGGAAGGCTCAGAAGAGCCCAAACACTCAGCTCTTAACCCCAGTGTACAGAAAGTGTCAAAACTTGTTTTTCAGCAGAAATAAACATGTTTCTGCAAGTTTGGTCACCCCCATGAAACTTATGGGGCAGTAACAGCACACTTTTCAAAACGTGTTTTTCAGCCCGAAATAAACGCGTTTTTTCAGACAACTAAATCCCTATGTAACTGCAAGGCTCAGAAGAGCCCACACACTCAGCTCTTAACCCCAGTGTACAGAAAGTGTCAAAACTTCTTTTTCAGCAGAAATAAACATGTTTCTGCAAGTTTGGTCACCCCCATGTAAGTTATGGGGCAGTAACA
Source organism: Lepisosteus oculatus (assembly GCF_040954835.1). NCBI lineage: Eukaryota > Metazoa > Chordata > Actinopteri > Semionotiformes > Lepisosteidae > Lepisosteus > Lepisosteus oculatus. The sequence continues at coordinate 5,771 of NW_027168161.1, forward strand.
GCTCACTTTTCAAAACGTGTTTTTCAGCCCGAAATAAACGCGTTTTTTCAAACAGCTGAATCTCTATGTATCTGCAAGGCTCAGAAGAGCCCACACACTCAGCTCTTAACCCCAGTGTACAGAAAGTGTCAAATCGTGTTTTTCAGCAGAAATAAACATGTTTCTGCAAATTTGGTCAAACCCAAGAAACATATGGGGCAGTAACAGCTCACTTTTCAAAACGTGTTTTTCAGCCCGATTTAAACGCGTTTTTTCAGACAGCTGAAATCCTATGTAACTGCAAGGCTCAGAAGAGCCAACACACTCAGGTCTTAACCCCAGTGTACAGAAAGTGTCAAAACATGTTTTTCAGCAGAAATAAACATGTTTCTGTAAGTTTGGTCACCCCCATGAAACTTATGGGGCAGTAACAGCTCACTTTTCAAAACGTGTTTTTCAGCCTGAAATAAATGCGTTTTTTCAGACAACTGAATGCCTATGTAACTGCAAGGCTCAGAAGAGCCCACACACTCAGCTCTTAACCCCAGTGTACAGAAAGTGTCAAAACTTGTTTTTCAGCAGAAATAAACATGTTTCTGCAAGTTTGGTCACCCCCATGTAAGTTATGGGGCAGTAACAGCTCACTTTTCAAAACGTGTTTTTCAGCCCGAAATAAACCCGTTTTTTCAGACAGCTGAATGCCTATGTAACTGCAAGGCTCAGAAGAGCCCACACACTCAGCTCTTAACACCAGTGTACAGAAAGTGCCAAAACGTGTTTTTCAGCAGAAATAAACATGTTTCTGCAAGTTTGATCACCCCCATGAAACTTATGGGGCAGTAACAGCACACTTTTCAAAACGTGTTTTTCAGCCCGAAATAAACGCGTTTTTTCATACAGCTGAATCATTGTGTAACTGCAAGGCTCAGAAGAGCCCACACACTCAGCTCTTAATCCCAGTGTACAGAAAGTGTCATAACGTGTTTTTCAGCAGAAATAAACATGTTTCTGCAAGTTTGGTCACAACCATGCAACTTAAGGGGCAGTAACAGCACACTTTTCAAAACGTGTTTTTCAGCCCTAAATAAACGCGTTTTTTCAGACAACTGAATCCCTATGTAACTGCAAGGCTCAGAAGAGCCCACACACTCAGTCTTAACCCCAGTGTACAGAAAGTGTCAAAACTTGTTTTTCAGCAGAAATAAACATGTTTCTGCAAGTTTGGTCACAACCATGTACGTTATGGGGCAGTAACAGCTCACTTTTCAAAACGTGTTTTTCAGCCTGAAATAAACGCGTTTATTCAGACAACTGAATCCCTATGTAACTGCAAGGCTCAGAAGAGCCCACACACTCAGCTCTTAACCCCAGTGTACAGAAAGTGTCAAAACTTGTTTTTCAGCAGAAATAAACATGTTTCTGCAAGTTTGGTCACCCCCATGTAAGGTATGGGGCAGTAACAGCTCACTTTTCAAAACGTGTTTTTCAGCCCGAAATAAACACGTTTTTTCAGACAACTGAATCCCTATGTAACTGCAAGGCTCAAAAGAGCCCACACACTCAGCTCTTAACCCCAGTGTACAGAAAGTGTCAAAACATGTTTTTCAGCAGAAATAAACATGTTTCTGCATGTTTGGTCACAACCATGCAATTTATGGGGCAGTAACAGCACACTTTTCAAAACGTGTTTTTCAGCCCGAAATTTACGCGTTTTTTCAGACAGCTGAATCTCTATGTATCTGCAAGGCTCAGAAGAGCCCACACACTCAGCTCTTAACCCCAGTGTACAGAAAGTGTCAAATCGTGTTTTTCAGCAGAAATAAACATGTTTCTGCAAGTTTGGTCACAACCATGCAACTTATGGGGCAGTAACAGCACGCTTTTCAAAACGTGTTTTTCAGCCCGAAATAAATGCGTTTTTTCAGACAACTGAATCCCTATGTAACTGGAAGGCTCAGAAGAGCCCAAACACTCAGCTCTTAACCCCAGTGTACAGAAAGTGTCAAAACTTGTTTTTCAGCAGAAATAAACATGTTTCTGCAAGTTTGGTCACCCCCATGAAACTTATGGGGCAGTAACAGCACACTTTTCAAAACGTGTTTTTCAGCCCGAAATAAACGCGTTTTTTCAGACAACTGAATCCCTATGTAACTGCAAGGCTCAGAAGAGCCCACACACTCAGCTCTTAACCCCAGTGTACAGAAAGTGTCAAAACTTCTTTTTCAGCAGAAATAAACATGTTTCTGCAAGTTTGGTCACCCCCATGTAAGTTATGGGGCAGTAACAGCTCACTTTTCAAAACGTGTTTTTCAGCCCGAAATAAACGCGTTTTTTCAAACAGCTGAATCTCTATGTATCTGCAAGGCTCAGAAGAGCCGACACACTCAGCTCTTAACCCCAGTGTACAGAAAGTGTCAAATCGTGTTTTTCAGCAGAAATAAACATGTTTCTGCAAATTTGGTCAAACCCAAGAAACATATGGGGCAGTAACAGCTCACTTTTCAAAACGTGTTTTTCAGCCCGATTTAAACGCGTTTTTTCAGACAGCTGAAATCCTATGTAACTGCAAGGCTCAGAAGAGCCCACACACTCAGGTCTTAACCCCAGTGTACAGAAAGTGTCAAAACATGTTTTTCAGCAGAAATAAACATGTTTCTGTAAGTTTGGTCACCCCCATGAAACTTATGGGGCAGTAACAGCTCACTTTTCAAAACGTGTTTTTCAGCCTGAAATAAATGCGTTTTTTCAGACAACTGAATGCCTATGTAACTGCAAGGCTCAGAAGAGCCCACACACTCAGCTCTTAACCCCAGTGTACAGAAAGTGTCAAAACTTGTTTTTCAGCAGAAATAAACATGTTTCTGCAAGTTTGGTCACCCCCATGTAAGTTATGGGGCAGTAACAGCTCACTTTTCAAAACGTGTTTTTCAGCCCGAAATAAACCCGTTTTTTCAGACAGCTGAATGCCTATGTAACTGCAAGGCTCAGAAGAGCCCACACACTCAGCTCTTAACACCAGTGTACAGAAAGTGCCAAAACGTGTTTTTCAGCAGAAATAAACATGTTTCTGCAAGTTTGATCACCCCCATGAAACTTATGGGGCAGTAACAGCACACTTTTCAAAACGTGTTTTTCAGCCCGAAATAAACGCGTTTTTTCATACAGCTGAATCATTGTGTAACTGCAAGGCTCAGAAGAGCCCACACACTCAGCTCTTAACCCCAGTGTACAGAAAGTGTCATAACGTGTTTTTCAGCAGAAATAAACATGTTTCTGCAAGTTTGGTCACAACCATGCAACTTAAGGGGCAGTAACAGCACACTTTTCAAAACGTGTTTTTCAGCCCTAAATAAACGCGTTTTTTCAGACAACTGAATCCCTATGTAACTGCAAGGCTCAGAAGAGCCCACACACTCAGTCTTAACCCCAGTGTACAGAAAGTGTCAAAACTTGTTTTTCAGCAGAAATAAACATGTTTCTGCAAGTTTGGTCACAACCATGTACGTTATGGGGCAGTAACAGCTCACTTTTCAAAACGTGTTTTTCAGCCTGAAATAAACGCGTTTATTCAGACAACTGAATCCCTATGTAACTGCAAGGCTCAGAAGAGCCCACACACTCAGCTCTTAACCCCAGTGTACAGAAAGTGTCAAAACTTGTTTTTCAGCAGAAATAAACATGTTTCTGCAAGTTTGGTCACCCCCATGTAAGGTATGGGGCAGTAACAGCTCACTTTTCAAAACGTGTTTTTCAGCCCGAAATAAACACGTTTTTTCAGACAACTGAATCCCTATGTAACTGCAAGGCTCAAAAGAGCCCACACACTCAGCTCTTAACCCCAGTGTACAGAAAGTGTCAAAACATGTTTTTCAGCAGAAATAAACATGTTTCTGCATGTTTGGTCACAACCATGCAATTTATGGGGCAGTAACAGCACACTTTTCAAAACGTGTTTTTCAGCCCGAAATTTACGCGTTTTTTCAGACAGCTGAATCTCTATGTATCTGCAAGGCTCAGAAGAGCCCACACACTCAGCTCTTAACCCCAGTGTACAGAAAGTGTCAAATCGTGTTTTTCAGCAGAAATAAACATGTTTCTGCAAGTTTGGTCACAACCATGCAACTTATGGGGCAGTAACAGCACGCTTTTCAAAACGTGTTTTTCAGCCCGAAATAAATGCGTTTTTTCAGACAACTGAATCCCTATGTAACTGGAAGGCTCAGAAGAGCCCAAACACTCAGCTCTTAACCCCAGTGTACAGAAAGTGTCAAAACTTGTTTTTCAGCAGAAATAAACATGTTTCTGCAAGTTTGGTCACCCCCATGAAACTTATGGGGCAGTAACAGCACACTTTTCAAAACGTGTTTTTCAGCCCGAAATAAACGCGTTTTTTCAGACAACTAAATCCCTATGTAACTGCAAGGCTCAGAAGAGCCCACACACTCAGCTCTTAACCCCAGTGTACAGAAAGTGTCAAAACTTCTTTTTCAGCAGAAATAAACATGTTTCTGCAAGTTTGGTCACCCCCATGTAAGTTATGGGGCAGTAACAGCTCACTTTTCAAAACGTGTTTTTCAGCCCGAAATAAACGCGTTTTTTCAAACAGCTGAATCTCTATGTATCTGCAAGGCTCAGAAGAGCCGACACACTCAGCTCTTAACCCCAGTGTACAGAAAGTGTCAAATCGTGTTTTTCAGCAGAAATAAACATGTTTCTGCAAATTTGGTCAAACCCAAGAAACATATGGGGCAGTAACAGCTCACTTTTCAAAACGTGTTTTTCAGCCCGATTTAAACGCGTTTTTTCAGACAGCTGAAATCCTATGTAACTGCAAGGCTCAGAAGAGCCCACACACTCAGGTCTTAACCCCAGTGTACAGAAAGTGTCAAAACATGTTTTTCAGCAGAAATAAACATGTTTCTGTAAGTTTGGTCACCCCCATGAAACTTATGGGGCAGTAACAGCTCACTTTTCAAAACGTGTTTTTCAGCCTGAAATAAATGCGTTTTTTCAGACAACTGAATGCCTATGTAACTGCAAGGCTCAGAAGAGCCCACACACTCAGCTCTTAACCCCAGTGTACAGAAAGTGTCAAAACTTGTTTTTCAGCAGAAATAAACATGTTTCTGCAAGTTTGGTCACCCCCATGTAAGTTATGGGGCAGTAACAGCTCACTTTTCAAAACGTGTTTTTCAGCCCGAAATAAACCCGTTTTTTCAGACAGCTGAATGCCTATGTAACTGCAAGGCTCAGAAGAGCCCACACACTCAGCTCTTAACACCAGTGTACAGAAAGTGCCAAAACGTGTTTTTCAGCAGAAATAAACATGTTTCTGCAAGTTTGATCACCCCCATGAAACTTATGGGGCAGTAACAGCACACTTTTCAAAACGTGTTTTTCAGCCCGAAATAAACGCGTTTTTTCATACAGCTGAATCATTGTGTAACTGCAAGGCTCAGAAGAGCCCACACACTCAGCTCTTAACCCCAGTGTACAGAAAGTGTCATAACGTGTTTTTCAGCAGAAATAAACATGTTTCTGCAAGTTTGGTCACAACCATGTACGTTATGGGGCAGTAACAGCTCACTTTTCAAAACGTGTTTTTCAGCCTGAAATAAACGCGTTTATTCAGACAACTGAATCCCTATGTAACTGCAAGGCTCAGAAGAGCCCACACACTCAGCTCTTAACCCCAGTGTACAGAAAGTGTCAAAACTTGTTTTTCAGCAGAAATAAACATGTTTCTGCAAGTTTGGTCACCCCCATGTAAGGTATGGGGCAGTAACAGCTCACTTTTCAAAACTTGTTTTTCAGCCCGAAATAAACACGTTTTTTCAGACAGCTGTATCCCTATGTAACTGCAAGGCTCAGAAGAGCCCACACACTCAGGTCTTAACCCCAGTGTGCTGAAAGTGTCAAAACATGTTTTTCAGCAGAAATAAACATGTTTCTGCAAGTTTGGTCAACCCCATGTAACTTATGGGGCAGTAACAGCTCACTTTTCAAAACGTGTTTTTCAGCCCGAAATAAACGCGTTTTTTCAGACAGCTGTATCCCTATGTAACTGCAAGGCTCAGAAGAGCCCACACACTCAGGTCTTAACCCCAGTGTGCTGAAAGTGTCAAAACATGTTTTTCAGCAGAAATAAACATGTTTCTGCAAGTTTGGTCAACCCCATGTAAGTTATGGGGCAGTAACAGCTCACTTTTCAAAACGTGTTTTTCAGCCCGAAATAAACACGTTTTTTCAGACAGCTGTATCCCTATGTAACTGCAAGGCTCAGAAGAGCCCACACACTCAGGTCTTAACCCCAGTGTGCTGAAAGTGTCAAAACATGTTTTTCAGCAGAAATAAACATGTTTCTGCAAGTTTGGTCAACCCCATGTAAGTTATGGGGCAGTAACAGCTCACTTTTCAAAACGTGTTTTTCAGCCCGAAATAAACACGTTTTTTCAGACAGCTGTATCCCTATGTAACTGCAAGGCTCAGAAGAGCCCACACACTCAGGTCTTAACCCCAGTGTGCTGAAAGTGTCAAAACGTGTTTTTCAGCAGAAATAAACATGTTTCTGCAAGTTTGGTCAACCCCATGTAAGTTATGGGGCAGTAACAGCTCACTTTTCAAAACGTGTTTTTCAGCCCGAAATAAACACGTTTTTTCAGACAGCTGTATCCCTATGTAACTGCAAGGCTCAGAAGAGCCCACACACTCAGGTCTTAACCCCAGTGTGCTGAAAGTGTCAAAACGTGTTTTTCAGCAGAAATAAACATGTTTCTGCAAGTTTGGTCAACCCCATGTAAGTTATGGGGCAGTAACAGCTCACTTTTCAAAACGTGTTTTTCAGCCCGAAATAAACACGTTTTTTCAGACAGCTGTATCCCTATGTAACTGCAAGGCTCAGAAGAGCCCACACACTCAGCTCTTAACCCCAGTGTACAGAAAGTGTCAAAACATGTTTTTCAGCAGAAATAAACATGTTTCTGCATGTTTGGTCACAACCATGCAATTTATGGGGCAGTAACAGCACACTTTTCAAAACGTGTTTTTCAGCCCGAAATTTACGCGTTTTTTCAGACAGCTAAATCTCTATGTATCTGCAAGGCTCAGAAGAGCCCACACACTCAGCTCTTAACCCCAGTGTACAGAAAGTGTCAAATCGTGTTTTTCAGCAGAAATAAACATGTTTCTGCAAGTTTGGTCACAACCATGCAACTTATGGGGCAGTAACAGCACACTTTTCAAAACGTGTTTTTCAGCCCGAAATAAATGCGTTTTTTCAGACAACTGAATCCCTATGTAACTGGAAGGCTCAGAAGAGCCCAAACACTCAGCTCTTAACCCCAGTGTACAGAAAGTGTCAAAACTTGTTTTTCAGCAGAAATAAACATGTTTCTGCAAGTTTGGTCACCCCCATGAAACTTATGGGGCAGTAACAGCACACTTTTCAAAACGTGTTTTTCAGCCCGAAATAAACGCGTTTTTTCAGACAACTAAATCCCTATGTAACTGCAAGGCTCAGAAGAGCCCACACACTCAGCTCTTAACCCCAGTGTACAGAAAGTGTCATAACGTGTTTTTCAGCAGAAATAAACATGTTTCTGCAAGTTTGGTCACAACCATGCAACTTATGGGGCAGTAACAGCACACTTTTCAAAACGTGTTTTTCAGCCCTAAATAAACGCGTTTTTTCAGACAACTGAATCCCTATGTAACTGCAAGGCTCAGAAGAGCCCACACACTCAGTCTTAACCCCAGTGTACAGAAAGTGTCAAAACGTGTTTTTCAGCAGAAATAAACATGTTTCTGCAAGTTTGGTCACCCCCATGAAACTTTTGGGGCAGTAACAGCACACTTTTCAAAACGTGTTTTTCAGCCCGAAATAAATGCGTTTTTTCAGACAACTGAATCCCTATGTAACTGCAAGGCTCAGAAGAGCCCACACACTCAGCTCTTAACCCCAGTGTACAGAAAGTGTCAAAACATGTTTTTCAGCAGAAATAAACATGTTTCTGCAAGTTTGGTCACAACCATGTACGTTATGGGGCAGTAACAGCTCACTTTTCAAAACGTGTTTTTCAGCCTGAAATAAACGCGTTTATTCAGACAACTGAATCCCTATGTAACTGCAAGGCTCAGAAGAGCCCACACACTCAGCTCTTAACCCCAGTGTACAGAAAGTGTCAAAACTTGTTTTTCAGCAGAAATAAACATGTTTCTGCAAGTTTGGTCACCCCCATGTAAGGTATGGGGCAGTAACAGCTCACTTTTCAAAACGTGTTTTTCAGCCCGAAATAAACACGTTTTTTCAGACACCTGAATCCCTATGTAACTGCAAGGTTCAAAAGAGCCCACACACTCAGCTCTTAACCCCAGTGTACAGAAAGTGTCAAAACATGTTTTTCAGCAGAAATAAACATGTTTCTGCATGTTTGGTCACAACCATGCAATTTATGGGGCAGTAACAGCACACTTTTCAAAACGTGTTTTTCAGCCCGAAATTTACGCGTTTTTTCAGACAGCTGAATCTCTATGTATCTGCAAGGCTCAGAAGAGCCCACACACTCAGCTCTTAACCCCAGTGTACAGAAAGTGTCAAAACTTGTTTTTCAGCAGAAATAAACATGTTTCTGCAAGTTTGGTCACCCCCATGAAACTTATGGGGCAGTAACAGCACACTTTTCAAAACGTGTTTTTCAGCCCGAAATAAACGCGTTTTTTCAGACAACTAAATCCCTATGTAACTGCAAGGCTCAGAAGAGCCCACACACTCAGCTCTTAACCCCAGTGTACAGAAAGTGTCAAAACTTCTTTTTCAGCAGAAATAAACATGTTTCTGCAAGTTTGGTCACCCCCATGTAAGTTATGGGGCAGTAACAGCTCACTTTTCAAAACGTGTTTTTCAGCCCGAAATAAACGCGTTTTTTCAAACAGCTGAATCTCTATGTATCTGCAAGGCTCAGAAGAGCCCACACACTCAGCTCTTAACCCCAGTGTACAGAAAGTGTCAAATCGTGTTTTTCAGCAGAAATAAACATGTTTCTGCAAATTTGGTCAAACCCAAGAAACATATGGGGCAGTAACAGCTCACTTTTCAAAACGTGTTTTTCAGCCCGATTTAAACGCGTTTTTTCAGACAGCTGAAATCCTATGTAACTGCAAGGCTCAGAAGAGCCCACACACTCAGGTCTTAACCCCAGTGTACAGAAAGTGTCAAAACATGTTTTTCAGCAGAAATAAACATGTGTCTGTAAGTTTGGTAACCCCCATGAAACTTATGGGGCAGTAACAGCTCACTTTTCAAAACGTGTTTTTCAGCCTGAAATAAATGCGTTTTTTCAGACAACTGAATGCCTATGTAACTGCAAGGCTCAGAAGAGCCCACACACTCAGCTCTTAACCCCAGTGTACAGAAAGTGTCAAAACTTGTTTTTCAGCAGAAATAAACATGTTTCTGCAAGTTTGGTCACCCCCATGTAAGTTATGGGGCAGTAACAGCTCACTTTTCAAAACGTGTTTTTCAGCCCGAAATAAACCCGTTTTTTCAGACAGCTGAATGCCTATGTAACTGCAAGGCTCAGAAGAGCCCACACACTCAGCTCTTAACACCAGTGTACAGAAAGTGCCAAAACGTGTTTTTCAGCAGAAATAAACATGTTTCTGCAAGTTTGATCACCCCCATGAAACTTATGGGGCAGTAACAGCACACATTTCAAAACGTGTTTTTCAGCCCGAAATAAACGCGTTTTTTCATACAGCTGAATCATTGTGTAACTGCAAGGCTCAGAAGAGCCCACACACTCAGCTCTTAACCCCAGTGTACAGAAAGTGTCATAACGTGTTTTTCAGCAGAAATAAACATGTTTCTGCAAGTTTGGTCACAACCATGTACGTTATGGGGCAGTAACAGCTCACTTTTCAAAACGTGTTTTTCAGCCTGAAATAAACGCGTTTATTCAGACAACTGAATCCCTATGTAACTGCAAGGCTCAGAAGAGCCCACACACTCAGCTCTTAACCCCAGTGTACAGAAAGTGTCAAAACTTGTTTTTCAGCAGAAATAAACATGTTTCTGCAAGTTTGGTCACCCCCATGTAAGGTATGGGGCAGTAACAGCTCACTTTTCAAAACGTGTTTTTCAGCCCGAAATAAACACGTTTTTTCAGACAGCTGTATCCCTATGTAACTGCAAGGCTCAGAAGAGCCCACACACTCAGGTCTTAACCCCAGTGTGCTGAAAGTGTCAAAACATGTTTTTCAGCAGAAATAAACATGTTTCTGCAAGTTTGGTCAACCCCATGTAAGTTATGGGGCAGTAACAGCTCACTTTTCAAAACGTGTTTTTCAGCCCGAAATAAACACGTTTTTTCAGACAGCTGTATCCCTATGTAACTGCAAGGCTCAGAAGAGCCCACACACTCAGGTCTTAACCCCAGTGTGCTGAAAGTGTCAAAACATGTTTTTCAGCAGAAATAAACATGTTTCTGCAAGTTTGGTCAACCCCATGTAAGTTATGGGGCAGTAACAGCTCACTTTTCAAAACGTGTTTTTCAGCCCGAAATAAACACGTTTTTTCAGACAGCTGTATCCCTATGTAACTGCAAGGCTCAGAAGAGCCCACACACTCAGGTCTTAACCCCAGTGTGCTGAAAGTGTCAAAACATGTTTTTCAGCAGAAATAAACATGTTTCTGCAAGTTTGGTCAACCCCATGTAAGTTATGGGGCAGTAACAGCTCACTTTTCAAAACGTGTTTTTCAGCCCGAAATAAACACGTTTTTTCAGACAGCTGTATCCCTATGTAACTGCAAGGCTCAGAAGAGCCCACACACTCAGGTCTTAACCCCAGTGTGCTGAAAGTGTCAAAACATGTTTTTCAGCAGAAATAAACATGTTTCTGCAAGTTTGGTCAACCCCATGTAACTTATGGGGCAGTAACAGCTCACTTTTCAAAACGTGTTTTTCAGCCCGAAATAAACGCGTTTTTTCAGACAGCTGTATCCCTATGTAACTGCAAGGCTCAGAAGAGCCCACACACTCAGGTCTTAACCCCAGTGTGCTGAAAGTGTCAAAACATGTTTTTCAGCAGAAATAAACATGTTTCTGCAAGTTTGGTCAACCCCATGTAAGTTATGGGGCAGTAACAGCTCACTTTTCAAAACGTGTTTTTCAGCCCGAAATAAACAAGTTTTTTCAGACAGCTGTATCCCTATGTAACTGCAAGGCTCAGAAGAGCCCACACACTCAGGTCTTAACCCCAGTGTGCTGAAAGTGTCAAAACATGTTTTTCAGCAGAAATAAACATGTTTCTGCAAGTTTGGTCAACCCCATGTAAGTTATGGGGCAGTAACAGCTCACTTTTCAAAACGTGTTTTTCAGCCCGACATAAACACGTTTTTTCAGACAGCTGTATCCCTATGTAACTGCAAGGCTCAGAAGAGCCCACACACTCAGGTCTTAACCCCAGTGTGCTGAAAGTGTCAAAACATGTTTTTCAGCAGAAATAAACATGTTTCTGCAAGTTTGGTCAACCCCATGTAACTTATGGGGCAGTAACAGCTCACTTTTCAAAACGTGTTTTTCAGCCCGAAATAAACAAGTTTTTTCAGACAGCTGTATCCCTATGTAACTGCAAGGCTCAGAAGAGCCCACACACTCAGGTCTTAACCCCAGTGTGCTGAAAGTGTCAAAACATGTTTTTCAGCAGAAATAAACATGTTTCTGCAAGTTTGGTCAACCCCATGTAAGTTATGGGGCAGTAACAGCTCACTTTTCTAAACGTGTTTTTCAGCCCGAAATAAACACGTTTTTTCAGACAGCTGTATCCCTATGTAACTGCAAGGCTCAGAAGAGCCCACACACTCAGCTCTTAACCCCAGTGTACAGAAAGTGTCAAAACTTCTTTTTCAGCAGAAATAAACATGTTTCTGCAAGTTTGGTCACCCCCATGTAAGTTATGGGGCAGTAACAGCTCACTTTTCAAAACGTGTTTTTCAGCCCGAAATAAACACGTTTTTTCAAACAGCTGAATCTCTATGTATCTGCAAGGCTCAGAAGAGCCCACACACTCAGCTCTTAACCCCAGTGTACAGAAAGTGTCAAATCGTGTTTTTCAGCAGAAATAAACATGTTTCTGCAAATTTGGTCAAACCCAAGAAACATATGGGGCAGTAACAGCTCACTTTTCAAAACGTGTTTTTCAGCCCGATTTAAACACGTTTTTTCAGACAGCTGTATCCCTATGTAACTGCAAGGCTCAGAAGAGCCCACACACTCAGGTCTTAACCCCAGTGTACAGAAAGTGTCAAAACATGTTTTTCAGCAGAAATAAACATGTTTCTGTAAGTTTGGTCACCCCCATGAAACTTATGGGGCAGTAACAGCTCACTTTTCAAAACGTGTTTTTCAGCCTGAAATAAATGCGTTTTTTCAGACAACTGAATGCCTATGTAACTGCAAGGCTCAGAAGAGCCCACACACTCAGCTCTTAACCCCAGTGTACAGAAAGTGTCAAAACTTGTTTTTCAGCAGAAATAAACATGTTTCTGCAAGTTTGGTCACCCCCATGTAAGTTATGGGGCAGTAACAGCTCACTTTTCAAAACGTGTTTTTCAGCCCGAAATAAACCCGTTTTTTCAGACAGCTGAATGCCTATGTAACTGCAAGGCTCAGAAGAGCCCACACACTCAGCTCTTAACACCAGTGTACAGAAAGTGCCAAAACGTGTTTTTCAGCAGAAATAAACATGTTTCTGCAAGTTTGATCACCCCCATGAAACTTATGGGGCAGTAACAGCACACTTTTCAAAACGTGTTTTTCAGCCCGAAATAAACGCGTTTTTTCAGTCAGCTGAATCCCTATGTATCTGCAAGGCTCAGAAGAGCCCACACACTCAGCTCTTAACCCCAGTGTACAGAAAGTGTCAAATCGTGTTTTTCAGCAGAAATAAACATGTTTCTGCAAGTTTGGTCACAACCATGCAACTTATGGGGCAGTAACAGCACACTTTTCAAAACGTGTTTTTCAGCCCGAAATAAATGCGTTTTTTCAGACAACTGAATCCCTATGTAACTGGAAGGCTCAGAAGAGCCCAAACACTCAGCTCTTAACCCCAGTGTACAGAAAGTGTCAAAACTTGTTTTTCAGCAGAAATAAACATGTTTCTGCAAGTTTGGTCACCCCCATGAAACTTATAGGGGCAGTAACAGCACACTTTTCAAAACGTGTTTTTCAGCCCGAAATAAACGCGTTTTTTCAGACAACTAAATCCCTATGTAACTGCAAGGCTCAGAAGAGCCCACACACTCAGCTCTTAACCCCAGTGTACAGAAAGTGTCAAAACTTCTTTTTCAGCAGAAATAAACATGTTTCTGCAAGTTTGGTCACCCCCATGTAAGTTATGGGGCAGTAACAGCTCACTTTTCAAAACGTGTTTTTCAGCCCGAAATAAACAAGTTTTTTCAGACAGCTGTATCCCTATGTAACTGCAAGGCTCAGAAGAGCCCACACACTCAGGTCTTAACCCCAGTGTGCTGAAAGTGTCAAAACGTGTTTTTCAGCAGAAATAAACATGTTTCTGCAAGTTTGGTCAACCCCATGTAAGTTATGGGGCAGTAACAGCTCACTTTTCTAAACGTGTTTTTCAGCCCGAAATAAACACGTTTTTTCAGACAGCTGTATCCCTATGTAACTGCAAGGCTCAGAAGAGCCCACACACTCAGGTCTTAACCCCAGTGTGCTGAAAGTGTCAAAACATGTTTTTCAGCAGAAATAAACATGTTTCTGCAAGTTTGGTCAACCCCATGTAAGTTATGGGGCAGTAACAGCTCACTTTTCTAAACGTGTTTTTCAGCCCGAAATAAACACGTTTTTTCAGACAGCTGTATCCCTATGTAACTGCAAGGCTCAGAAGAGCCCACACACTCAGCTCTTAACCCCAGTGTACAGAAAGTGTCAAAACTTCTTTTTCAGCAGAAATAAACATGTTTCTGCAAGTTTGGTCACCCCCATGTAAGTTATGGGGCAGTAACAGCTCACTTTTCAAAACGTGTTTTTCAGCCCGAAATAAACACGTTTTTTCAAACAGCTGAATCTCTATGTATCTGCAAGGCTCAGAAGAGCCCACACACTCAGCTCTTAACCCCAGTGTACAGAAAGTGTCAAATCGTGTTTTTCAGCAGAAATAAACATGTTTCTGCAAATTTGGTCAAACCCAAGAAACATATGGGGCAGTAACAGCTCACTTTTCAAAACGTGTTTTTCAGCCCGATTTAAACACGTTTTTTCAGACAGCTGTATCCCTATGTAACTGCAAGGCTCAGAAGAGCCCACACACTCAGGTCTTAACCCCAGTGTACAGAAAGTGTCAAAACATGTTTTTCAGCAGAAATAAACATGTTTCTGTAAGTTTGGTCACCCCCATGAAACTTATGGGGCAGTAACAGCTCACTTTTCAAAACGTGTTTTTCAGCCTGAAATAAATGCGTTTTTTCAGACAACTGAATGCCTATGTAACTGCAAGGCTCAGAAGAGCCCACACACTCAGCTCTTAACCCCAGTGTACAGAAAGTGTCAAAACTTGTTTTTCAGCAGAAATAAACATGTTTCTGCAAGTTTGGTCACCCCCATGTAAGTTATGGGGCAGTAACAGCTCACTTTTCAAAACGTGTTTTTCAGCCCGAAATAAACCCGTTTTTTCAGACAGCTGAATGCCTATGTAACTGCAAGGCTCAGAAGAGCCCACACACTCAGCTCTTAACACCAGTGTACAGAAAGTGCCAAAACGTGTTTTTCAGCAGAAATAAACATGTTTCTGCAAGTTTGATCACCCCCATGAAACTTATGGGGCAGTAACAGCACACTTTTCAAAACGTGTTTTTCAGCCCGAAATAAACGCGTTTTTTCAGTCAGCTGAATCCCTATGTATCTGCAAGGCTCAGAAGAGCCCACACACTCAGCTCTTAACCCCAGTGTACAGAAAGTGTCAAATCGTGTTTTTCAGCAGAAATAAACATGTTTCTGCAAGTTTGGTCACAACCATGCAACTTATGGGGCAGTAACAGGACACTTTTCAAAACGTGTTTTTCAGCCCGAAATAAATGCGTTTTTTCAGACAACTGAATCCCTATGTAACTGGAAGGCTCAGAAGAGCCCAAACACTCAGCTCTTAACCCCAGTGTACAGAAAGTGTCAAAACTTGTTTTTCAGCAGAAATAAACATGTTTCTGCAAGTTTGGTCACCCCCATGAAACTTATGGGGCAGTAACAGCACACTTTTCAAAACGTGTTTTTCAGCCCGAAATAAACGCGTTTTTTCAGACAACTAAATCCCTATGTAACTGCAAGGCTCAGAAGAGCCCACACACTCAGCTCTTAACCGCAGTGTACAGAAAGTGTCAAAACTTCTTTTTCAGCAGAAATAAACATGTTTCTGCAAGTTTGGTCACCCCCATGTAAGTTATGGGGCAGTAACAGCTCACTTTTCAAAACGTGTTTTTCAGCCCGAAATAAACAAGTTTTTTCAGACAGCTGTATCCCTATGTAACTGCAAGGCTCAGAAGAGCCCACACACTCAGGTCTTAACCCCAGTGTGCTGAAAGTGTCAAAACGTGTTTTTCAGCAGAAATAAACATGTTTCTGCAAGTTTGGTCAACCCCATGTAAGTTATGGGGCAGTAACAGCTCACTTTTCAAAACGTGTTTTTCAGCCCGAAATAAACACGTTTTTTCAGACAGCTGTATCCCTATGTAACTGCAAGGCTCAGAAGAGCCCACACACTCAGGTCTTAACCCCAGTGTGCTGAAAGTGTCAAAACATGTTTTTCAGCAGAAATAAACATGTTTCTGCAAGTTTGGTCAACCCCATGTAAGTTATGGGGCAGTAACAGCTCACTTTTCAAAACGTGTTTTTCAGCCCGAAATAAACGCGTTTTTTCAGACAGCTGTATCCCTATATAACTGCAAGGCTCAGAAGAGCCCACACACTCAGGTCTTAACCCCAGTGTGCTGAAAGTGTCAAAACATGTTTTTCAGCAGAAATAAACATGTTTCTGCAAGTTTGGTCAACCCCATGTAAGTTATGGGGCAGTAACAGCTCACTTTTCAAAACGTGTTTTTCAGCCCGACATAAACACGTTTTTTCAGACAGCTGTATCCCTATGTAACTGCAAGGCTCAGAAGAGCCCACACACTCAGGTCTTAACCCCAGTGTGCTGAAAGTGTCAAAACATGTTTTTCAGCAGAAATAAACATGTTTCTGCAAGTTTGGTCAACCCCATGTAACTTATGGGGCAGTAACAGCTCACTTTTCAAAACGTGTTTTTCAGCCCGAAATAAACGCGTTTTTTCAGACAGCTGTATCCCTATGTAACTGCAAGGCTCAGAAGAGCCCACACACTCAAGTCTTAACCCCAGTGTGCTGAAAGTGTCAAAACGTGTTTTTCAGCAGAAATAAACATGTTTCTGCAAATTTGGTCAACCCCATGTAACTTATGGGGCAGTAACAGCTCACTTTTCAAAACGTGTTTTTCAGCCCGAAATAAACAAGTTTTTTCAGACAGCTGTATCCCTATGTAACTGCAAGGCTCAGAAGAGCCCACACACTCAGGTCTTAACCCCAGTGTGCTGAAAGTGTCAAAACGTATTTTTCAGCAGAAATAAACATGTTTCTGCAAGTTTGGTCAACCCCATGTAAGTTATGGGGCAGTAACAGCTCACTTTTCAAAACGTGTTTTTCAGCCCGAAATAAACACGTTTTTTCAGACAGCTGTATCCCTATGTAACTGCAAGGCTCAGAAGAGCCCACACACTCAGGTCTTAACCCCAGTGTGCTGAAAGTGTCAAAACGTGTTTTTCAGCAGAAATAAACATGTTTCTGCAAGTTTGGTCAACCCCATGTAAGTTATGGGGCAGTAACAGCTCACTTTTCAAAACGTGTTTTTCAGCCCGAAATAAACACGTTTTTTCAGACAGCTGTATCCCTATGTAACTGCAAGGCTCAGAAGAGCCCACACACTCAGGTCTTAACCCCAGTGTGCTGAAAGTGTCAAAACATGTTTTTCAGCAGAAATAAACATGTTTCTGCAAGTTTGGTCAACCCCATGTAACTTATGGGGCAGTAACAGCTCACTTTTCAAAACGTGTTTTTCAGCCCGAAATAAACGCATTTTTTCAGACAGCTGTATCCCTATGTAACTGCAAGGCTCAGAAGAGCCCACACACTCAGGTCTTAACCCCAGTGTGCTGAAAGTGTCAAAACATGTTTTTCAGCAGAAATAAACATGTTTCTGCAAGTTTGGTCAACCCCATGTAATTTATGGGGCAGTAACAGCTCACTTTTCAAAACGTGTTTTTCAGCCCGAAATAAACGCGTTTTTTCAGACAGCTGTATCCCTATGTAACTGCAAGGCTCTGAAGAGCCCACACACTCAGGTCTTAACCCCAGTGTGCTGAAAGTGTCAAAACGTGTTTTTCAGCAGAAATAAACATGTTTCTGCAAGTTTGGTCAACCCCATGTAAGGTATGGGGCAGTAACAGCTCACTTTTCAAAACGTGTTTTTCAGCCCGAAATAAACACGTTTTTTCAGACAGCTGTATCCCTATGTAACTGCAAGGCTCAGAAGAGCCCACACACTCAGGTCTTAACCCCAGTGTGCTGAAAGTGTCAAAACATGTTTTTCAGCAGAAATAAACATGTTTCTGCAAGTTTGGTCAACCCCATGTAACTTATGGGGCAGTAACAGCTCACTTTTCAAAACGTGTTTTTCAGCCCGAAATAAACGCGTTTTTTCAGACAGCTGTATCCCTATGTAACTGCAAGGCTCAGAAGAGCCCACACACTCAGGTCTTAACCCCAGTGTGCTGAAAGTGTCAAAACGTGTTTTTCAGCAGAAATAAACATGTTTCTGCAAGTTTGGTCAACCCCATGTAAGTTATGGGGCAGTAACAGCTCACTTTTCAAAACGTGTTTTTCAGCCCGAAATAAACACGTTTTTTCAGACAGCTGTATCCCTATGTAACTGCAAGGCTCAGAAGAGCCCACACACTCAGGTCTTAACCCCAGTGTGCTGAAAGTGTCAAAACATGTTTTTCAGCAGAAATAAACATGTTTCTGCAAGTTTGGTCAACCCCATGTAACTTATGGGGCAGTAACAGCTCACTTTTCAAAACGTGTTTTTCAGCCCGAAATAAACGCATTTTTTCAGACAGCTGTATCCCTATGTAACTGCAAGGCTCAGAAGAGCCCACACACTCAGGTCTTAACCCCAGTGTGCTGAAAGTGTCAAAACATGTTTTTCAGCAGAAATAAACATGTTTCTGCAAGTTTGGTCAACCCCATGTAATTTATGGGGCAGTAACAGCTCACTTTTCAAAACGTGTTTTTCAGCCCGAAATAAACGCGTTTTTTCAGACAGCTGTATCCCTATGTAACTGCAAGGCTCTGAAGAGCCCACACACTCAGGTCTTAACCCCAGTGTGCTGAAAGTGTCAAAACGTGTTTTTCAGCAGAAATAAACATGTTTCTGCAAGTTTGGTCAACCCCATGTAAGGTATGGGGCAGTAACAGCTCACTTTTCAAAACGTGTTTTTCAGCCCGAAATAAACACGTTTTTTCAGACAGCTGTATCCCTATGTAACTGCAAGGCTCAGAAGAGCCCACACACTCAGGTCTTAACCCCAGTGTGCTGAAAGTGTCAAAACATGTTTTTCAGCAGAAATAAACATGTTTCTGCAAGTTTGGTCAACCCCATGTAACTTATGGGGCAGTAACAGCTCACTTTTCAAAACGTGTTTTTCAGCCCGAAATAAACGCGTTTTTTCAGACAGCTGTATCCCTATGTAACTGCAAGGCTCAGAAGAGCCCACACACTCAGGTCTTAACCCCAGTGTGCTGAAAGTGTCAAAACATGTTTTTCAGCAGAAATAAACATGTTTCTGCAAGTTTGGTCAACCCCATGTAAGTTATGGGGCAGTAACAGCTCACTTTTCAAAACGTGTTTTTCAGCCCGAAATAAACACGTTTTTTCAGACAGCTGTATCCCTATGTAACTGCAAGGCTCAGAAGAGCCCACACACTCAGGTCTTAACCCCAGTGTGCTGAAAGTGTCAAAACGTGTTTTTCAGAAGAAATAAACATGTTTCTGCAAGTTTGGTCACCCCCATGTAAGTTATGGGGCAGTAACAGCTCACTTTTCAAAACGTGTTTTTCAGCCCGAAATAAACACGTTTTTTCAAACAGCTGAATCTCTATGTATCTGCAAGGCTCAGAAGAGCCCACACACTCAGCTCTTAACCCCAGTGTACAGAAAGTGTCAAATCGTGTTTTTCAGCAGAAATAAACATGTTTCTGCAAATTTGGTCAAACCCAAGAAACATATGGGGCAGTAACAGCTCACTTTTCAAAACGTGTTTTTCAGCCCGATTTAAACACGTTTTTTCAGACAGCTGTATCCCTATGTAACTGCAAGGCTCAGAAGAGCCCACACACTCAGGTCTTAACCCCAGTGTACAGAAAGTGTCAAAACATGTTTTTCAGCAGAAATAAACATGTTTCTGTAAGTTTGGTCACCCCCATGAAACTTATGGGGCAGTAACAGCTCACTTTTCAAAACGTGTTTTTCAGCCTGAAATAAATGCGTTTTTTCAGACAACTGAATGCCTATGTAACTGCAAGGCTCAGAAGAGCCCACACACTCAGCTCTTAACCCCAGTGTACAGAAAGTGTCAAAACTTGTTTTTCAGCAGAAATAAACATGTTTCTGCAAGTTTGGTCACCCCCATGTAAGTTATGGGGCAGTAACAGCTCACTTTTCAAAACGTGTTTTTCAGCCCGAAATAAACCCGTTTTTTCAGACAGCTGAATGCCTATGTAACTGCAAGGCTCAGAAGAGCCCACACACTCAGCTCTTAACACCAGTGTACAGAAAGTGCCAAAACGTGTTTTTCAGCAGAAATAAACATGTTTCTGCAAGTTTGATCACCCCCATGAAACTTATGGGGCAGTAACAGCACACTTTTCAAAACGTGTTTTTCAGCCCGAAATAAACGCGTTTTTTCAGTCAGCTGAATCCCTATGTATCTGCAAGGCTCAGAAGAGCCCACACACTCAGCTCTTAACCCCAGTGTACAGAAAGTGTCAAATCGTGTTTTTCAGCAGAAATAAACATGTTTCTGCAAGTTTGGTCACAACCATGCAACTTATGGGGCAGTAACAGCACACTTTTCAAAACGTGTTTTTCAGCCCGAAATAAATGCGTTTTTTCAGACAACTGAATCCCTATGTAACTGGAAGGCTCAGAAGAGCCCAAACACTCAGCTCTTAACCCCAGTGTACAGAAAGTGTCAAAACTTGTTTTTCAGCAGAAATAAACATGTTTCTGCAAGTTTGGTCACCCCCATGAAACTTATAGGGGCAGTAACAGCACACTTTTCAAAACGTGTTTTTCAGCCCGAAATAAACGCGTTTTTTCAGACAACTAAATCCCTATGTAACTGCAAGGCTCAGAAGAGCCCACACACTCAGCTCTTAACCCCAGTGTACAGAAAGTGTCAAAACTTCTTTTTCAGCAGAAATAAACATGTTTCTGCAAGTTTGGTCACCCCCATGTAAGTTATGGGGCAGTAACAGCTCACTTTTCAAAACGTGTTTTTCAGCCCGAAATAAACAAGTTTTTTCAGACAGCTGTATCCCTATGTAACTGCAAGGCTCAGAAGAGCCCACACACTCAGGTCTTAACCCCAGTGTGCTGAAAGTGTCAAAACGTGTTTTTCAGCAGAAATAAACATGTTTCTGCAAGTTTGGTCAACCCCATGTAAGTTATGGGGCAGTAACAGCTCACTTTTCTAAACGTGTTTTTCAGCCCGAAATAAACACGTTTTTTCAGACAGCTGTATCCCTATGTAACTGCAAGGCTCAGAAGAGCCCACACACTCAGGTCTTAACCCCAGTGTGCTGAAAGTGTCAAAACATGTTTTTCAGCAGAAATAAACATGTTTCTGCAAGTTTGGTCAACCCCATGTAAGTTATGGGGCAGTAACAGCTCACTTTTCTAAACGTGTTTTTCAGCCCGAAATAAACACGTTTTTTCAGACAGCTGTATCCCTATGTAACTGCAAGGCTCAGAAGAGCCCACACACTCAGCTCTTAACCCCAGTGTACAGAAAGTGTCAAAACTTCTTTTTCAGCAGAAATAAACATGTTTCTGCAAGTTTGGTCACCCCCATGTAAGTTATGGGGCAGTAACAGCTCACTTTTCAAAACGTGTTTTTCAGCCCGAAATAAACACGTTTTTTCAAACAGCTGAATCTCTATGTATCTGCAAGGCTCAGAAGAGCCCACACACTCAGCTCTTAACCCCAGTGTACAGAAAGTGTCAAATCGTGTTTTTCAGCAGAAATAAACATGTTTCTGCAAATTTGGTCAAACCCAAGAAACATATGGGGCAGTAACAGCTCACTTTTCAAAACGTGTTTTTCAGCCCGATTTAAACACGTTTTTTCAGACAGCTGTATCCCTATGTAACTGCAAGGCTCAGAAGAGCCCACACACTCAGGTCTTAACCCCAGTGTACAGAAAGTGTCAAAACATGTTTTTCAGCAGAAATAAACATGTTTCTGTAAGTTTGGTCACCCCCATGAAACTTATGGGGCAGTAACAGCTCACTTTTCAAAACGTGTTTTTCAGCCTGAAATAAATGCGTTTTTTCAGACAACTGAATGCCTATGTAACTGCAAGGCTCAGAAGAGCCCACACACTCAGCTCTTAACCCCAGTGTACAGAAAGTGTCAAAACTTGTTTTTCAGCAGAAATAAACATGTTTCTGCAAGTTTGGTCACCCCCATGTAAGTTATGGGGCAGTAACAGCTCACTTTTCAAAACGTGTTTTTCAGCCCGAAATAAACCCGTTTTTTCAGACAGCTGAATGCCTATGTAACTGCAAGGCTCAGAAGAGCCCACACACTCAGCTCTTAACACCAGTGTACAGAAAGTGCCAAAACGTGTTTTTCAGCAGAAATAAACATGTTTCTGCAAGTTTGATCACCCCCATGAAACTTATGGGGCAGTAACAGCACACTTTTCAAAACGTGTTTTTCAGCCCGAAATAAACGCGTTTTTTCAGTCAGCTGAATCCCTATGTATCTGCAAGGCTCAGAAGAGCCCACACACTCAGCTCTTAACCCCAGTGTACAGAAAGTGTCAAATCGTGTTTTTCAGCAGAAATAAACATGTTTCTGCAAGTTTGGTCACAACCATGCAACTTATGGGGCAGTAACAGGACACTTTTCAAAACGTGTTTTTCAGCCCGAAATAAATGCGTTTTTTCAGACAACTGAATCCCTATGTAACTGGAAGGCTCAGAAGAGCCCAAACACTCAGCTCTTAACCCCAGTGTACAGAAAGTGTCAAAACTTGTTTTTCAGCAGAAATAAACATGTTTCTGCAAGTTTGGTCACCCCCATGAAACTTATGGGGCAGTAACAGCACACTTTTCAAAACGTGTTTTTCAGCCCGAAATAAACGCGTTTTTTCAGACAACTAAATCCCTATGTAACTGCAAGGCTCAGAAGAGCCCACACACTCAGCTCTTAACCCCAGTGTACAGAAAGTGTCAAAACTTCTTTTTCAGCAGAAATAAACATGTTTCTGCAAGTTTGGTCAACCCCATGTAAGTTATGGGGCAGTAACAGCTCACTTTTCAAAACGTGTTTTTCAGCCCGAAATAAACACGTTTTTTCAGACAGCTGTATCCCTATGTAACTGCAAGGCTCAGAAGAGCCCACACACTCAGGTCTTAACCCCAGTGTGCTGAAAGTGTCAAAACATGTTTTTCAGCAGAAATAAACATGTTTCTGCAAGTTTGGTCAACCCCATGTAAGTTATGGGGCAGTAACAGCTCACTTTTCAAAACGTGTTTTTCAGCCCGAAATAAACGCGTTTTTTCAGACAGCTGTATCCCTATATAACTGCAAGGCTCAGAAGAGCCCACACACTCAGGTCTTAACCCCAGTGTGCTGAAAGTGTCAAAACATGTTTTTCAGCAGAAATAAACATGTTTCTGCAAGTTTGGTCAACCCCATGTAAGTTATGGGGCAGTAACAGCTCACTTTTCAAAACGTGTTTTTCAGCCCGAAATAAACACGTTTTTTCAGACAGCTGTATCCCTATGTAACTGCAAGGCACAGAAGAGCCCACACACTCAGGTCTTAACCCCAGTGTGCTGAAAGTGTCAAAACATGTTTTTCAGCAGAAATAAACATGTTTCTGCAAGTTTGGTCAACCCCATGTAAGTTATGGGGCAGTAACAGCTCACTTTTCAAAACGTGTTTTTCAGCCCGACATAAACACGTTTTTTCAGACAGCTGTATCCCTATGTAACTGCAAGGCTCAGAAGAGCCCACACACTCAGGTCTTAACCCCAGTGTGCTGAAAGTGTCAAAACATGTTTTTCAGCAGAAATAAACATGTTTCTGCAAGTTTGGTCAACCCCATGTAACTTATGGGGCAGTAACAGCTCACTTTTCAAAACGTGTTTTTCAGCCCGAAATAAACGCGTTTTTTCAGACAGCTGTATCCCTATGTAACTGCAAGGCTCAGAAGAGCCCACACACTCAGGTCTTAACCCCAGTGTGCTGAAAGTGTCAAAACGTGTTTTTCAGCAGAAATAAACATGTTTCTGCAAATTTGGTCAACCCCATGTAACTTATGGGGCAGTAACAGCTCACTTTTCAAAACGTGTTTTTCAGCCCGAAATAAACAAGTTTTTTCAGACAGCTGTATCCCTATGTAACTGCAAGGCTCAGAAGAGCCCACACACTCAGGTCTTAACCCCAGTGTGCTGAAAGTGTCAAAACGTATTTTTCAGCAGAAATAAACATGTTTCTGCAAGTTTGGTCAACCCCATGTAAGTTATGGGGCAGTAACAGCTCACTTTTCAAAACGTGTTTTTCAGCCCGAAATAAACACGTTTTTTCAGACAGCTGTATCCCTATGTAACTGCAAGGCTCAGAAGAGCCCACACACTCAGGTCTTAACCCCAGTGTGCTGAAAGTGTCAAAACGTGTTTTTCAGCAGAAATAAACATGTTTCTGCAAGTTTGGTCAACCCCATGTAAGTTATGGGGCAGTAACAGCTCACTTTTCAAAACGTGTTTTTCAGCCCGAAATAAACACGTTTTTTCAGACAGCTGTATCCCTATGTAACTGCAAGGCTCAGAAGAGCCCACACACTCAGGTCTTAACCCCAGTGTGCTGAAAGTGTCAAAACATGTTTTTCAGCAGAAATAAACATGTTTCTGCAAGTTTGGTCAACCCCATGTAACTTATGGGGCAGTAACAGCTCACTTTTCAAAACGTGTTTTTCAGCCCGAAATAAACGCATTTTTTCAGACAGCTGTATCCCTATGTAACTGCAAGGCTCAGAAGAGCCCACACACTCAGGTCTTAACCCCAGTGTGCTGAAAGTGTCAAAACATGTTTTTCAGCAGAAATAAACATGTTTCTGCAAGTTTGGTCAACCCCATGTAATTTATGGGGCAGTAACAGCTCACTTTTCAAAACGTGTTTTTCAGCCCGAAATAAACGCGTTTTTTCAGACAGCTGTATCCCTATGTAACTGCAAGGCTCTGAAGAGCCCACACACTCAGGTCTTAACCCCAGTGTGCTGAAAGTGTCAAAACGTGTTTTTCAGCAGAAATAAACATGTTTCTGCAAGTTTGGTCAACCCCATGTAAGGTATGGGGCAGTAACAGCTCACTTTTCAAAACGTGTTTTTCAGCCCGAAATAAACACGTTTTTTCAGACAGCTGTATCCCTATGTAACTGCAAGGCTCAGAAGAGCCCACACACTCAGGTCTTAACCCCAGTGTGCTGAAAGTGTCAAAACATGTTTTTCAGCAGAAATAAACATGTTTCTGCAAGTTTGGTCAACCCCATGTAACTTATGGGGCAGTAACAGCTCACTTTTCAAAACGTGTTTTTCAGCCCGAAATAAACGCGTTTTTTCAGACAGCTGTATCCCTATGTAACTGCAAGGCTCAGAAGAGCCCACACACTCAGGTCTTAACCCCAGTGTGCTGAAAGTGTCAAAACATGTTTTTCAGCAGAAATAAACATGTTTCTGCAAGTTTGGTCAACCCCATGTAAGTTATGGGGCAGTAACAGCTCACTTTTCAAAACGTGTTTTTCAGCCCGAAATAAACGCGTTTTTTCAGACAGCTGTATCCCTATATAACTGCAAGGCTCAGAAGAGCCCACACACTCAGGTCTTAACCCCAGTGTGCTGAAAGTGTCAAAACGTGTTTTTCAGCAGAAATAAACATGTTTCTGCAAGTTTGGTCAACCCCATGTAAGTTATGGGGCAGTAACAGCTCACTTTTCAAAACGTGTTTTTCAGCCCGAAATAAACGCATTTTTTCAGACAGCTGTATCCCTATGTAACTGCAAGGCTCAGAAGAGCCCACACACTCAGGTCTTAACCCCAGTGTGCTGAAAGTGTCAAAACATGTTTTTCAGCAGAAATAAACATGTTTCTGCAAGTTTGGTCAACCCCATGTAATTTATGGGGCAGTAACAGCTCACTTTTCAAAACGTGTTTTTCAGCCCGAAATAAACGCGTTTTTTCAGACAGCTGTATCCCTATGTAACTGCAAGGCTCTGAAGAGCCCACACACTCAGGTCTTAACCCCAGTGTGCTGAAAGTGTCAAAACGTGTTTTTCAGCAGAAATAAACATGTTTCTGCAAGTTTGGTCAACCCCATGTAAGGTATGGGGCAGTAACAGCTCACTTTTCAAAACGTGTTTTTCAGCCCGAAATAAACACGTTTTTTCAGACAGCTGTATCCCTATGTAACTGCAAGGCTCAGAAGAGCCCACACACTCAGCTCTTAACACCAGTGTACAGAAAGTGCCAAAACGTGTTTTTCAGCAGAAATAAACATGTTTCTGCAAGTTTGATCACCCCCATGAAACTTATGGGGCAGTAACAGCACACTTTTCAAAACGTGTTTTTCAGCCCGAAATAAACGCGTTTTTTCAGTCAGCTGAATCCCTATGTATCTGCAAGGCTCAGAAGAGCCCACACACTCAGCTCTTAACCCCAGTGTACAGAAAGTGTCAAATCGTGTTTTTCAGCAGAAATAAACATGTTTCTGCAAGTTTGGTCACAACCATGCAACTTATGGGGCAGTAACAGCACACTTTTCAAAACGTGTTTTTCAGCCCGAAATAAATGCGTTTTTTCAGACAACTGAATCCCTATGTAACTGGAAGGCTCAGAAGAGCCCAAACACTCAGCTCTTAACCCCAGTGTACAGAAAGTGTCAAAACTTGTTTTTCAGCAGAAATAAACATGTTTCTGCAAGTTTGGTCACCCCCATGAAACTTATGGGGCAGTAACAGCACACTTTTCAAAACGTGTTTTTCAGCCCGAAATAAATGCGTTTTTTCAGACAACTGAATCCCTATGTAACTGGAAGGCTCAGAAGAGCCCACACACTCAGCTCTTAACCCCAGTGTACAGAAAGTGTCAAAACTTCTTTTTCAGCAGAAATAAACATGTTTCTGCAAGTTTGGTCACCCCCATGTAAGTTATGGGGCAGTAACAGCTCACTTTTCAAAACGTGTTTTTCAGCCCGAAATAAACAAGTTTTTTCAGACAGCTGTATCCCTATGTAACTGCAAGGCTCAGAAGAGCCCACACACTCAGGTCTTAACCCCAGTGTGCTGAAAGTGTCAAAACGTGTTTTTCAGCAGAAATAAACATGTTTCTGCAAGTTTGGTCAACCCCATGTAAGTTATGGGGCAGTAACAGCTCACTTTTCAAAACGTGTTTTTCAGCCCGAAATAAACACGTTTTTTCAGACAGCTGTATCCCTATGTAACTGCAAGGCTCAGAAGAGCCCACACACTCAGGTCTTAACCCCAGTGTGCTGAAAGTGTCAAAACATGTTTTTCAGCAGAAATAAACATGTTTCTGCAAGTTTGGTCAACCCCATGTAAGTTATGGGGCAGTAACAGCTCACTTTTCAAAACGTGTTTTTCAGCCCGAAATAAACGCGTTTTTTCAGACAGCTGTATCCCTATATAACTGCAAGGCTCAGAAGAGCCCACACACTCAGGTCTTAACCCCAGTGTGCTGAAAGTGTCAAAACATGTTTTTCAGCAGAAATAAACATGTTTCTGCAAGTTTGGTCAACCCCATGTAAGTTATGGGGCAGTAACAGCTCACTTTTCAAAACGTGTTTTTCAGCCCGAAATAAACACGTTTTTTCAGACAGCTGTATCCCTATGTAACTGCAAGGCTCAGAAGAGCCCACACACTCAGGTCTTAACCCCAGTGTGCTGAAAGTGTCAAAACATGTTTTTCAGCAGAAATAAACATGTTTCTGCAAGTTTGGTCAACCCCATGTAAGTTATGGGGCAGTAACAGCTCACTTTTCAAAACGTGTTTTTCAGCCCGACATAAACACGTTTTTTCAGACAGCTGTATCCCTATGTAACTGCAAGGCTCAGAAGAGCCCACACACTCAGGTCTTAACCCCAGTGTGCTGAAAGTGTCAAAACATGTTTTTCAGCAGAAATAAACATGTTTCTGCAAGTTTGGTCAACCCCATGTAACTTATGGGGCAGTAACAGCTCACTTTTCAAAACGTGTTTTTCAGCCCGAAATAAACGCGTTTTTTCAGACAGCTGTATCCCTATGTAACTGCAAGGCTCAGAAGAGCCCACACACTCAGGTCTTAACCCCAGTGTGCTGAAAGTGTCAAAACGTGTTGTTCAGCAGAAATAAACATGTTTCTGCAAATTTGGTCAACCCCATGTAACTTATGGGGCAGTAACAGCTCACTTTTCAAAACGTGTTTTTCAACCCGAAATAAACAAGTTTTTTCAGACAGCTGTATCCCTATGTAACTGCAAGGCTCAGAAGAGCCCACACACTCAGGTCTTAACCCCAGTGTGCTGAAAGTGTCAAAACGTATTTTTCAGCAGAAATAAACATGTTTCTGCAAGTTTGGTCAACCCCATGTAAGTTATGGGGCAGTAACAGCTCACTTTTCAAAACGTGTTTTTCAGCCCGAAATAAACACGTTTTTTCAGACAGCTGTATCCCTATGTAACTGCAAGGCTCAGAAGAGCCCACACACTCAGGTCTTAACCCCAGTGTGCTGAAAGTGTCAAAACATGTTTTTCAGCAGAAATAAACATGTTTCTGCAAGTTTGGTCAACCCCATGTAAGTTATGGGGCAGTAACAGCTCACTTTTCAAAACGTGTTTTTCAGCCCGAAATAAACGCGTTTTTTCAGACAGCTGTATCCCTATATAACTGCAAGGCTCAGAAGAGCCCACACACTCAGGTCTTAACCCCAGTGTGCTGAAAGTGTCAAAACATGTTTTTCAGCAGAAATAAACATGTTTCTGCAAGTTTGGTCAACCCCATGTAAGTTATGGGGCAGTAACAGCTCACTTTTCAAAACGTGTTTTTCAGCCCGAAATAAACACGTTTTTTCAGACAGCTGTATCCCTATGTAACTGCAAGGCACAGAAGAGCCCACACACTCAGGTCTTAACCCCAGTGTGCTGAAAGTGTCAAAACATGTTTTTCAGCAGAAATAAACATGTTTCTGCAAGTTTGGTCAACCCCATGTAAGTTATGGGGCAGTAACAGCTCACTTTTCAAAACGTGTTTTTCAGCCCGACATAAACACGTTTTTTCAGACAGCTGTATCCCTATGTAACTGCAAGGCTCAGAAGAGCCCACACACTCAGGTCTTAACCCCAGTGTGCTGAAAGTGTCAAAACATGTTTTTCAGCAGAAATAAACATGTTTCTGCAAGTTTGGTCAACCCCATGTAACTTATGGGGCAGTAACAGCTCACTTTTCAAAACGTGTTTTTCAGCCCGAAATAAACGCGTTTTTTCAGACAGCTGTATCCCTATGTAACTGCAAGGCTCAGAAGAGCCCACACACTCAGGTCTTAACCCCAGTGTGCTGAAAGTGTCAAAACGTGTTTTTCAGCAGAAATAAACATGTTTCTGCAAATTTGGTCAACCCCATGTAACTTATGGGGCAGTAACAGCTCACTTTTCAAAACGTGTTTTTCAGCCCGAAATAAACAAGTTTTTTCAGACAGCTGTATCCCTATGTAACTGCAAGGCTCAGAAGAGCCCACACACTCAGGTCTTAACCCCAGTGTGCTGAAAGTGTCAAAACGTATTTTTCAGCAGAAATAAACATGTTTCTGCAAGTTTGGTCAACCCCATGTAAGTTATGGGGCAGTAACAGCTCACTTTTCAAAACGTGTTTTTCAGCCCGAAATAAACACGTTTTTTCAGACAGCTGTATCCCTATGTAACTGCAAGGCTCAGAAGAGCCCACACACTCAGGTCTTAACCCCAGTGTGCTGAAAGTGTCAAAACATGTTTTTCAGCAGAAATAAACATGTTTCTGCAAGTTTGGTCAACCCCATGTAAGTTATGGGGCAGTAACAGCTCACTTTTCAAAACGTGTTTTTCAGCCCGAAATAAACACGTTTTTTCAGACAGCTGTATCCCTATGTAACTGCAAGGCTCAGAAGAGCCCACACACTCAGGTCTTAACCCCAGTGTGCTGAAAGTGTCAAAACATGTTTTTCAGCAGAAATAAACATGTTTCTGCAAGTTTGGTCAACCCCATGTAACTTATGGGGCAGTAACAGCTCACTTTTCAAAACGTGTTTTTCAGCCCGAAATAAACGCATTTTTTCAGACAGCTGTATCCCTATGTAACTGCAAGGCTCAGAAGAGCCCACACACTCAGGTCTTAACCCCAGTGTGCTGAAAGTGTCAAAACATGTTTTTCAGCAGAAATAAACATGTTTCTGCAAGTTTGGTCAACCCCATGTAATTTATGGGGCAGTAACAGCTCACTTTTCAAAACGTGTTTTTCAGCCCGAAATAAACGCGTTTTTTCAGACAGCTGTATCCCTATGTAACTGCAAGGCTCTGAAGAGCCCACACACTCAGGTCTTAACCCCAGTGTGCTGAAAGTGTCAAAACGTGTTTTTCAGCAGAAATAAACATGTTTCTGCAAGTTTGGTCAACCCCATGTAAGGTATGGGGCAGTAACAGCTCACTTTTCAAAACGTGTTTTTCAGCCCGAAATAAACACGTTTTTTCAGACAGCTGTATCCCTATGTAACTGCAAGGCTCAGAAGAGCCCACACACTCAGGTCTTAACCCCAGTGTGCTGAAAGTGTCAAAACATGTTTTTCAGCAGAAATAAACATGTTTCTGCAAGTTTGGTCAACCCCATGTAACTTATGGGGCAGTAACAGCTCACTTTTCAAAACGTGTTTTTCAGCCCGAAATAAACGCGTTTTTTCAGACAGCTGTATCCCTATGTAACTGCAAGGCTCAGAAGAGCCCACACACTCAGGTCTTAACCCCAGTGTGCTGAAAGTGTCAAAACATGTTTTTCAGCAGAAATAAACATGTTTCTGCAAGTTTGGTCAACCCCATGTAAGTTATGGGGCAGTAACAGCTCACTTTTCAAAACGTGTTTTTTAGCCCGAAATAAACGCGTTTTTTCAGACAGCTGTATCCCTATATAACTGCAAGGCTCAGAAGAGCCCACACACTCAGGTCTTAACCCCAGTGTGCTGAAAGTGTCAAAACGTGTTTTTCAGCAGAAATAAACATGTTTCTGCAAGTTTGGTCAACCCCATGTAAGTTATGGGGCAGTAACAGCTCACTTTTCAAAACGTGTTTTTCAGCCCGAAATAAACACATTTTTTCAGACAGCTGTATCCCTATGTAACTGCAAGGCTCAGAAGAGCCCACACACTCAGGTCTTAACCCCAGTGTGCTGAAAGTGTCAAAACATGTTTTTCAGCAGAAATAAACATGTTTCTGCAAGTTTGGTCAACCCCATGTAATTTATGGGGCAGTAACAGCTCACTTTTTCAAAACGTGTTTTTCAGCCCGAAATAAACGCGTTTTTTCAGACAGCTGTATCCCTATGTAACTGCAAGGCTCTGAAGAGCCCACACACTCAGGTCTTAACCCCAGTGTGCTGAAAGTGTCAAAACGTGTTTTTCAGCAGAAATAAACATGTTTCTGCAAGTTTGGTCAACCCCATGTAAGGTATGGGGCAGTAACAGCTCACTTTTCAAAACGTGTTTTTCAGCCCGAAATAAACACGTTTTTTTCAGACAGCTGTATCCCTATGTAACTGCAAGGCTCAGAAGAGCCCACACACTCAGCTCTTAACACCAGTGTACAGAAAGTGCCAAAACGTGTTTTTCAGCAGAAATAAACATGTTTCTGCAAGTTTGATCACCCCCATGAAACTTATGGGGCAGTAACAGCACACTTTTCAAAACGTGTTTTTCAGCCCGAAATAAACGCGTTTTTTCAGTCAGCTGAATCCCTATGTATCTGCAAGGCTCAGAAGAGCCCACACACTCAGCTCTTAACCCCAGTGTACAGAAAGTGTCAAATCGTGTTTTTCAGCAGAAATAAACATGTTTCTGCAAGTTTGGTCACAACCATGCAACTTATGGGGCAGTAACAGCAACACTTTTCAAAACGTGTTTTTCAGCCCGAAATAAATGCGTTTTTTCAGACAACTGAATCCCTATGTAACTGGAAGGCTCAGAAGAGCCCAAACACTCAGCTCTTAACCCCAGTGTACAGAAAGTGTCAAAACTTGTTTTTTAGCAGAAATAAACATGTTTCTGCAAGTTTGGTCACCCCCATGAAACTTATGGGGCAGTAACAGCACACTTTTCAAAACGTGTTTTTCAGCCCGAAATAAATGCGTTTTTTCAGACAACTGAATCCCTATGTAACTGGAAGGCTCAGAAGAGCCCACACACTCAGCTCTTAACCCCAGTGTACAGAAAGTGTCAAAACTTCTTTTTCAGCAGAAATAAACATGTTTCTGCAAGTTTGGTCACCCCCATGTAAGTTATGGGGCAGTAACAGCTCACTTTTCAAAACGTGTTTTTCAGCCCGAAATAAACGCGTTTTTTCAGACAGCTGTATCCCTATGTAACTGCAAGGCTCAGAAGAGCCCACACACTCAGCTCTTAACACCAGTGTACAGAAAGTGCCAAAACGTGTTTTTCAGCAGAAATAAACATGTTTCTGCAAGTTTGATCACCCCCATGAAACTTATGGGGCAGTAACAGCACACTTTTCAAAACGTGTTTTTCAGCCCGAAATAAACGCGTTTTTTCAGTCAGCTGAATCCCTATGTATCTGCAAGGCTCAGAAGAGCCCACACACTCAGCTCTTAACCCCAGTGTACAGAAAGTGTCAAATCGTGTTTTTCAGCAGAAATAAACATGTTTCTGCAAGTTTGGTCACAACCATGCAACTTATGGGGCAGTAACAGCACACTTTTCAAAACGTGTTTTTCAGCCCGAAATAAATGCGTTTTTTCAGACAACTGAATCCCTATGTAACTGGAAGGCTCAGAAGAGCCCAAACACTCAGCTCTTAACCCCAGTGTACAGAAAGTGTCAAAACTTGTTTTTTAGCAGAAATAAACATGTTTCTGCAAGTTTGGTCACCCCCATGAAACTTATGGGGCAGTAACAGCACACTTTTCAAAACGTGTTTTTCAGCCCGAAATAAATGCGTTTTTTCAGACAACTGAATCCCTATGTAACTGGAAGGCTCAGAAGAGCCCACACACTCAGCTCTTAACCCCAGTGTACAGAAAGTGTCAAAACTTCTTTTTCAGCAGAAATAAACATGTTTCTGCAAGTTTGGTCACCCCCATGTAAGTTATGGGGCAGTAACAGCTCACTTTTCAAAACGTGTTTTTCAGCCCGAAATAAACAAGTTTTTTCAGACAGCTGTATCCCTATGTAACTGCAAGGCTCAGAAGAGCCCACACACTCAGGTCTTAACCCCAGTGTGCTGAAAGTGTCAAAACGTGTTTTTCAGCAGAAATAAACATGTTTCTGCAAGTTTGGTCAACCCCATGTAAGTTATGGGGCAGTAACAGCTCACTTTTCAAAACGTGTTTTTCAGCCCGAAATAAACACGTTTTTTCAGACAGCTGTATCCCTATGTAACTGCAAGGCTCAGAAGAGCCCACACACTCAGGTCTTAACCCCAGTGTGCTGAAAGTGTCAAAACATGTTTTTCAGCAGAAATAAACATGTTTCTGCAAGTTTGGTCAACCCCATGTAAGTTATGGGGCAGTAACAGCTCACTTTTCAAAACGTGTTTTTCAGCCCGAAATAAACGCGTTTTTTCAGACAGCTGTATCCCTATATAACTGCAAGGCTCAGAAGAGCCCACACACTCAGGTCTTAACCCCAGTGTGCTGAAAGTGTCAAAACATGTTTTTCAGCAGAAATAAACATGTTTCTGCAAGTTTGGTCAACCCCATGTAAGTTATGGGGCAGTAACAGCTCACTTTTCAAAACGTGTTTTTCAGCCCGAAATAAACACGTTTTTTCAGACAGCTGTATCCCTATGTAACTGCAAGGCTCAGAAGAGCCCACACACTCAGGTCTTAACCCCAGTGTGCTGAAAGTGTCAAAACATGTTTTTCAGCAGAAATAAACATGTTTCTGCAAGTTTGGTCAACCCCATGTAAGTTATGGGGCAGTAACAGCTCACTTTTCAAAACGTGTTTTTCAGCCCGACATAAACACGTTTTTTCAGACAGCTGTATCCCTATGTAACTGCAAGGCTCAGAAGAGCCCACACACTCAGGTCTTAACCCCAGTGTGCTGAAAGTGTCAAAACATGTTTTTCAGCAGAAATAAACATGTTTCTGCAAGTTTGGTCAACCCCATGTAACTTATGGGGCAGTAACAGCTCACTTTTCAAAACGTGTTTTTCAGCCCGAAATAAACGCGTTTTTTCAGACAGCTGTATCCCTATGTAACTGCAAGGCTCAGAAGAGCCCACACACTCAGGTCTTAACCCCAGTGTGCTGAAAGTGTCAAAACGTGTTTTTCAGCAGAAATAAACATGTTTCTGCAAATTTGGTCAACCCCATGTAACTTATGGGGCAGTAACAGCTCACTTTTCAAAACGTGTTTTTCAGCCCGAAATAAACAAGTTTTTTCAGACAGCTGTATCCCTATGTAACTGCAAGGCTCAGAAGAGCCCACACACTCAGGTCTTAACCCCAGTGTGCTGAAAGTGTCAAAACGTATTTTTCAGCAGAAATAAACATGTTTCTGCAAGTTTGGTCAACCCCATGTAAGTTATGGGGCAGTAACAGCTCACTTTTCAAAACGTGTTTTTCAGCCCGAAATAAACACGTTTTTTCAGACAGCTGTATCCCTATGTAACTGCAAGGCTCAGAAGAGCCCACACACTCAGGTCTTAACCCCAGTGTGCTGAAAGTGTCAAAACATGTTTTTCAGCAGAAATAAACATGTTTCTGCAAGTTTGGTCAACCCCATGTAAGTTATGGGGCAGTAACAGCTCACTTTTCAAAACGTGTTTTTCAGCCCGAAATAAACACGTTTTTTCAGACAGCTGTATCCCTATGTAACTGCAAGGCTCAGAAGAGCCCACACACTCAGGTCTTAACCCCAGTGTGCTGAAAGTGTCAAAACATGTTTTTCAGCAGAAATAAACATGTTTCTGCAAGTTTGGTCAACCCCATGTAACTTATGGGGCAGTAACAGCTCACTTTTCAAAACGTGTTTTTCAGCCCGAAATAAACGCATTTTTTCAGACAGCTGTATCCCTATGTAACTGCAAGGCTCAGAAGAGCCCACACACTCAGGTCTTAACCCCAGTGTGCTGAAAGTGTCAAAACATGTTTTTCAGCAGAAATAAACATGTTTCTGCAAGTTTGGTCAACCCCATGTAATTTATGGGGCAGTAACAGCTCACTTTTCAAAACGTGTTTTTCAGCCCGAAATAAACGCGTTTTTTCAGACAGCTGTATCCCTATGTAACTGCAAGGCTCTGAAGAGCCCACACACTCAGGTCTTAACCCCAGTGTGCTGAAAGTGTCAAAACGTGTTTTTCAGCAGAAATAAACATGTTTCTGCAAGTTTGGTCAACCCCATGTAAGGTATGGGGCAGTAACAGCTCACTTTTCAAAACGTGTTTTTCAGCCCGAAATAAACACGTTTTTTCAGACAGCTGTATCCCTATGTAACTGCAAGGCTCAGAAGAGCCCACACACTCAGGTCTTAACCCCAGTGTGCTGAAAGTGTCAAAACATGTTTTTCAGCAGAAATAAACATGTTTCTGCAAGTTTGGTCAACCCCATGTAACTTATGGGGCAGTAACAGCTCACTTTTCAAAACGTGTTTTTCAGCCCGAAATAAACGCGTTTTTTCAGACAGCTGTATCCCTATGTAACTGCAAGGCTCAGAAGAGCCCACACACTCAGGTCTTAACCCCAGTGTGCTGAAAGTGTCAAAACATGTTTTTCAGCAGAAATAAACATGTTTCTGCAAGTTTGGTCAACCCCATGTAAGTTATGGGGCAGTAACAGCTCACTTTTCAAAACGTGTTTTTCAGCCCGAAATAAACGCGTTTTTTCAGACAGCTGTATCCCTATATAACTGCAAGGCTCAGAAGAGCCCACACACTCAGGTCTTAACCCCAGTGTGCTGAAAGTGTCAAAACGTGTTTTTCAGCAGAAATAAACATGTTTCTGCAAGTTTGGTCAACCCCATGTAAGTTATGGGGCAGTAACAGCTCACTTTTCAAAACGTGTTTTTCAGCCCGAAATAAACGCATTTTTTCAGACAGCTGTATCCCTATGTAACTGCAAGGCTCAGAAGAGCCCACACACTCAGGTCTTAACCCCAGTGTGCTGAAAGTGTCAAAACATGTTTTTCAGCAGAAATAAACATGTTTCTGCAAGTTTGGTCAACCCCATGTAATTTATGGGGCAGTAACAGCTCACTTTTCAAAACGTGTTTTTCAGCCCGAAATAAACGCGTTTTTTCAGACAGCTGTATCCCTATGTAACTGCAAGGCTCTGAAGAGCCCACACACTCAGGTCTTAACCCCAGTGTGCTGAAAGTGTCAAAACGTGTTTTTCAGCAGAAATAAACATGTTTCTGCAAGTTTGGTCAACCCCATGTAAGGTATGGGGCAGTAACAGCTCACTTTTCAAAACGTGTTTTTCAGCCCGAAATAAACACGTTTTTTCAGACAGCTGTATCCCTATGTAACTGCAAGGCTCAGAAGAGCCCACACACTCAGGTCTTAACCCCAGTGTGCTGAAAGTGTCAAAACATGTTTTTCAGCAGAAATAAACATGTTTCTGCAAGTTTGGTCAACCCCATGTAACTTATGGGGCAGTAACAGCTCACTTTTCAAAACGTGTTTTTCAGCCCGAAATAAACGTGTTTTTTCAGACAGCTGTATCCCTATGTAACTGCAAGGCTCAGAAGAGCCCACACACTCAGGTCTTAACCCTAGTGTGCTGAAAGTGTCAAAACATGTTTTTCAGCAGAAATAAACATGTTTCTGCAAGTTTGGTCAACCCGATGTAAGTTATGGGGCAGTAACAGCTCACTTTTCAAAACGTGTTTTTCAGCCCGAAATAAACACGTTTTTTCAGACAGCTGTATCCCTATATAACTGCAAGGCTCAGAAGAGCCCACACACTCAGGTCTTAACCCCAGTGTGCTGAAAGTGTCAAAACGTGTTTTTCAGCAGAAATAAACATGTTTCTGCAAGTTTGGTCAACCCCATGTAAGGTATGGGGCAGTAACAGCTCACTTTTCAAAACGTGTTTTTCAGCCCGAAATAAACACGTTTTTTCAGACAGCTGTATCCCTATGTAACTGCAAGGCTCAGAAGAGCCCACACACTCAGGTCTTAACCCCAGTGTGCTGAAAGTGTCAAAACATGTTTTTCAGCAGAAATAAACATGTTTCTGCAAGTTTGGTCAACCCCATGTAACTTATGGGGCAGTAACAGCTCACTTTTCAAAACGTGTTTTTCAGCCCGAAATAAACGCGTTTTTTCAGACAGCTGTATCCCTATGTAACTGCAAGGCTCAGAAGAGCCCACACACTCAGGTCTTAACCCCAGTGTGCTGAAAGTGTCAAAACGTGTTTTTCAGCAGAAATAAACATGTTTCTGCAAGTTTGGTCAACCCCATGTAAGTTATGGGGCAGTAACAGCTCACTTTTCAAAACGTGTTTTTCAGCCCGAAATAAACACGTTTTTTCAGACAGCTGTATCCCTATGTAACTGCAAGGCTCAGAAGAGCCCACACACTCAGGTCTTAACCCCAGTGTGCTGAAAGTGTCAAAACGTGTTTTTCAGCAGAAATAAACATGTTTCTGCAAGTTTAGTCAACCCCATGTAACTTATGGGGCAGTAACAGCTCACTTTTCAAAACGTGTTTTTCAGCCCGAAATAAACGCGTTTTTTCAGACAGCTGTATCCCTATGTAACTGCAAGGCTCAGAAGAGCCCACACACTCAGGTCTTAACCCCAGTGTGCTGAAAGTGTCAAAACATGTTTTTCAGCAGAAATAAACATGTTTCTGCAAGTTTGGTCCACCCCATGTAAGTTATGGGGCAGTAACAGCTCACTTTTCAATACGTGTTTTTCAGCCCGAAATAAACACGTTTTTTCAGACAGCTGTATCCCTATGTAACTGCAAGGCTCAGAAGAGCCCACACACTCAGGTCTTAACCCCAGTGTGCTGAAAGTGTCAAAACGTGTTTTTCTGCAGAAATAAACATGTTTCTGCAAGTTTGGTCAACCCCATGTAAGGTAAGGGGCAGTAACAGCTCACTTTTCAAAACGTGTTTTTCAGCCCGAAATAAACACGTTTTTTCAGACAGCTGTATCCCTATGTAACTGCAAGGCTCAGAAGAGCCCACACACTCAGGTCTTAACCCCAGTGTGCTGAAAGTGTCAAAACATGTTTTTCAGCAGAAATAAACATGTTTCTGCATGTTTGGTCAACCCCATGTAACTTATGGGGCAGTAACAGCTCACTTTTCAAAACGTGTTTTTCAGCCCGAAATAAACGCGTTTTTTCAGACAGCTGTATCCCTATGTAACTGCAAGGCTCAGAAGAGCCCACACACTCAGGTCTTAACCCCAGTGTGCTGAAAGTGTCAAAACATGTTTTTCAGCAGAAATAAACATGTTTCTGCAAGTTTGGTCAACCCCATGTAAGTTATGGGGCAGTAACAGCTCACTTTTCAAAACGTGTTTTTCAACCCGAAATAAACACGTTTTTTCAGACAGCTGTATCCCTATATAACTGCAAGGCTCAAAAGAGCCCACACACTCAGGTCTTAACCCCAGTGTGCTGAAAGTGTCAAAACATGTTTTTCAGCAGAAATAAACATGTTTCTGCAAGTTTGGTCAACCCCATGTAACTTATGGGGCAGTAACAGCTCACTTTTCAAAATGTGTTTTTCAGCCCGAAATAAACGCGTTTTTTCAGACAGCTGTATCCCTATGTAACTGCAAGGCTCAGAAGAGCCCACACACTCAGGTCTTAACCCCAGTGTGCTGAAAGTGTCAAAACATGTTTTTCAGCAGAAATAAACATGTTTCTGCAAGTTTGGTCAACCCCATGTAAGTTATGGGGCAGTAACAGCTCACTTTTCAAAACGTGTTTTTCAGCCCGAAATAAACACGTTTTTTCAGACAGCTGTATCCCTATATAACTGCAAGGCTCAGAAGAGCCCACACACTCAGGTCTTAACCCCAGTGTGCTGAAAGTGTCAAAACGTGTTTTTCAGCAGAAATAAACATGTTTCTGCAAGTTTGGTCAACCCCATGTAAGGTATGGGGCAGTAACAGCTCACTTTTCAAAACGTGTTTTTCAGCCCGAAATAAACACGTTTTTTCAGACAGCTGTATCCCTATGTAACTGCAAGGCTCAGAAGAGCCCACACACTCAGGTCTTAACCCCAGTGTGCTGAAAGTGTCAAAACATGTTTTTCAGCAGAAATAAACATGTTTCTGCAAGTTTGGTCAACCCCATGTAACTTATGGGGCAGTAACAGCTCACTTTTCAAAACGTGTTTTTCAGCCTGAAATAAACGCGTTTTTTCAGACAGCTGTATCCCTATGTAACTGCAAGGCTCAGAAGAGCCCACACACTCAGGTCTTAACCCCAGTGTGCTGAAAGTGTCAAAACGTGTTTTTCAGCAGAAATAAACATGTTTCTGCAAGTTTGGTCAACCCCATGTAAGTTATGGGGCAGTAACAGCTCACTTTTCAAAACGTGTTTTTCAGCCCGAAATAAACACGTTTTTCAGACAGCTGTATCCCTATGTAACTGCAAGGCTCAGAAGAGCCCACACACTCAGGTCTTAACCCCAGTGTGCTGAAAGTGTCAAAACGTGTTTTTCAGCAGAAATAAACATGTTTCTGCAAGTTTAGTCAACCCCATGTAATGTATGGGGCAGTAACAGCTCACTTTTCAAAACGTGTTTTTCAGCCCGAAATAAACACGTTTTTTCAGACAGCTGTATCCCTATATAACTGCAAGGCTCAGAAGAGCCCACACACTCAGGTCTTAACCCCAGTGTGCTGAAAGTGTCAAAACGTGTTTTTCAGCAGAAATAAACATGTTTCGGCAAGTTTGGTCAACCCCATGTAAGGTATGGGGCAGTAACAGCTCACTTTTCAAAACGTGTTTTTCAGCCCGAAATAAACACGTTTTTTCAGACAGCTGTATCCCTATGTAACTGCAAGGCTCAGAAGAGCCCACACACTCAGGTCTTAACCCCAGTGTGCTGAAAGTGTCAAAACATGTTTTTCAGCAGAAATAAACATGTTTCTGCAAGTTTGGTCAACCCCATGTAACTTATGGGGCAGTAACAGCTCACTTTTCAAAACGTGTTTTTCAGCCTGAAATAAACGCGTTTTTTCAGACAGCTGTATCCCTATGTAACTGCAAGGCTCAGAAGAGCCCACACACTCAGGTCTTAACCCCAGTGTGCTGAAAGTGTCAAAACTTGTTTTTCAGCAGAAATAAACATGTTTCTGCAAGTTTGGTCAACCCCATGTAACTTATGGGGCAGTAACAGCTCACTTTTCAAAACGTGTTTTTCAGCCCGAAATAAACGCGTTTTTTCAGACAGCTGTATCCCTATGTAACTGCAAGGCTCAGAAGAGCCCACACACTCAGGTCTTAACCCCAGTGTGCTGAAAGTGTCAAAACATGTTTTTCAGCAGAAATAAACATGTTTCTGCAAGTTTGGTCCACCCCATGTAAGTTATGGGGCAGTAACAGCTCACTTTTCAAAACGTGTTTTTCAGCCCGAAATAAACGCGTTTTTTCAGACAGCTGTATCCCTATGTAACTGCAAGGCTCTGAAGAGCCCACACACTCAGGTCTTAACCCCAGTGTGCTGAAAGTGTCAAAACATGTTTTTCAGCAGAAATAAACATGTTTCTGCAAGTTTGGTCCACCCCATGTAAGTTATGGGGCAGTAACAGCTCACTTTTCAAAACGTGTTTTTCAGCCCGAAATAAACACGTTTTTTCAGACAGCTGTATCCCTACGTAACTGCAAGGCTCTGAAGAGCCCACACACTCAGGTCTTAACCCCAGTGTGCTGAAAGTGTCAAAACATGTTTTTCAGCAGAAATAAACATGTTTCTGCAAGTTTGGTCAACCCCATGTAATTTATGGGGCAGTAACAGCTCACTTTTCAAAACGTGTTTTTCAGCCCGAAATAAACGCGTTTTTTCAGACAGCTGTATCCCTATGTAACTGCAAGGCTCTGAAGAGCCCACACACTCAGGTCTTAACCCCAGTGTGCTGAAAGTGTCAAAACGTGTTTTTCTGCAGAAATAAACATGTTTCTGCAAGTTTGGTCAACCCCATGTAAGTTAAGGGGCAGTAACAGCTCACTTTTCAAAACGTGTTTTTCAGCCCGAAATAAACACGTTTTTTCAGACAGCTGTATCCCTATGTAACTGCAAGGCTCAGAAGAGCCCACACACTCAGGTCTTAACCCCAGTGTGCTGAAAGTGTCAAAACATGTTTTTCAGCAGAAATAAACATGTTTCTGCATGTTTGGTCAACCCCATGTAACTTATGGGGCAGTAACAGCTCACTTTTCAAAACGTGTTTTTCAGCCCGAAATAAACGCGTTTTTTCAGACAGCTGTATCCCTATGTAACTGCAAGGCTCAGAAGAGCCCACACACTCAGGTCTTAACCCCAGTGTGCTGAAAGTGTCAAAACATGTTTTTCAGCAGAAATAAACATGTTTCTGCAAGTTTGGTCAACCCCATGTAAGTTATGGGGCAGTAACAGCTCACTTTTCAAAACGTGTTTTTCAGCCCGAAATAAACACGTTTTTTCAGACAGCTGTATCCCTATATAACTGCAAGGCTCAAAAGAGCCCACACACTCAGGTCTTAACCCCAGTGTGCTGAAAGTGTCAAAACATGTTTTTCAGCAGAAATAAACATGTTTCTGCAAGTTTGGTCAACCCCATGTAACTTATGGGGCAGTAACAGCTCACTTTTCAAAATGTGTTTTTCAGCCCGAAATAAACGCGTTTTTTCAGACAGCTGTATCCCTATGTAACTGCAAGGCTCAGAAGAGCCCACACACTCAGGTCTTAACCCCAGTGTGCTGAAAGTGTCAAAACATGTTTTTCAGCAGAAATAAACATGTTTCTGCAAGTTTGGTCAACCCCATGTAAGTTATGGGGCAGTAACAGCTCACTTTTCAAAACGTGTTTTTCAGCCCGAAATAAACACGTTTTTTCAGACAGCTGTATCCCTATATAACTGCAAGGCTCAGAAGAGCCCACACACTCAGGTCTTAACCCCAGTGTGCTGAAAGTGTCAAAACGTGTTTTTCAGCAGAAATAAACATGTTTCTGCAAGTTTGGTCAACCCCATGTAAGGTATGGGGCAGTAACAGCTCACTTTTCAAAACGTGTTTTTCAGCCCGAAATAAACACGTTTTTTCAGACAGCTGTATCCCTATGTAACTGCAAGGCTCAGAAGAGCCCACACACTCAGGTCTTAACCCCAGTGTGCTGAAAGTGTCAAAACATGTTTTTCAGCAGAAATAAACATGTTTCTGCAAGTTTGGTCAACCCCATGTAACTTATGGGGCAGTAACAGCTCACTTTTCAAAACGTGTTTTTCAGCCTGAAATAAACGCGTTTTTTCAGACAGCTGTATCCCTATGTAACTGCAAGGCTCAGAAGAGCCCACACACTCAGGTCTTAACCCCAGTGTGCTGAAAGTGTCAAAACGTGTTTTTCAGCAGAAATAAACATGTTTCTGCAAGTTTGGTCAACCCCATGTAAGTTATGGGGCAGTAACAGCTCACTTTTCAAAACGTGTTTTTCAGCCCGAAATAAACACGTTTTTTCAGACAGCTGTATCCCTATGTAACTGCAAGGCTCAGAAGAGCCCACACACTCAGGTCTTAACCCCAGTGTGCTGAAAGTGTCAAAACGTGTTTTTCAGCAGAAATAAACATGTTTCTGCAAGTTTAGTCAACCCCATGTAAGGTATGGGGCAGTAACAGCTCACTTTTCAAAACGTGTTTTTCAGCCCGAAATAAACACGTTTTTTCAGACAGCTGTATCCCTATATAACTGCAAGGCTCAGAAGAGCCCACACACTCAGGTCTTAACCCAGTGTGCTGAAAGTGTCAAAACGTGTTTTTTCAGCAGAAATAAACATGTTTCTGCAAGTTTGGTCAACCCCATGTAAGTTATGGGGCAGTAACAGCTCACTTTTCAAAACGTGTTTTTCAGCCCGAAATAAACACGTTTTTTCAGACAGCTGTATCCCTATGTAACTGCAAGGCTCAGAAGAGCCCACACACTCAGGTCTTAACCCCAGTGTGCTGAAAGTGTCAAAACATGTTTTTCAGCAGAAATAAACATGTTTCTGCAAGTTTGGTCAACCCCATGTAACTTATGGGGCAGTAACAGCTCACTTTTCAAAACGTGTTTTTCAGCCTGAAATAAACGCGTTTTTTCAGACAGCTGTATCCCTATGTAACTGCAAGGCTCAGAAGAGCCCACACACTCAGGTCTTAACCCCAGTGTGCTGAAAGTGTCAAAACGTGTTTTTCAGCAGAAATAAACATGTTTCTGCAAGTTTGGTCAACCCCATGTAAGTTATGGGGCAGTAACAGCTCACTTTTCAAAACGTGTTTTTCAGCCCGAAATAAACACGTTTTTCAGACAGCTGTATCCCTATATAACTGCAAGGCTCAGAAGAGCCCACACACTCAGGTCTTAACCCCAGTGTGCTGAAAGTGTCAAAACGTGTTTTTCAGCAGAAATAAACATGTTTCTGCAAGTTTGGTCAACCCCATGTAAGGTATGGGGCAGTAACAGCTCACTTTTCAAAACGTGTTTTTCAGCCCGAAATAAACACGTTTTTTCAGACAGCTGTATCCCTATGTAACTGCAAGGCTCAGAAGTGCCCACACACTCAGGTCTTAACCCCAGTGTGCTGAAAGTGTCAAAACATGTTTTTCAGCAGAAATAAACATGTTTCTGCAAGTTTGGTCAACCCCATGTAACTTATGGGGCAGTAACAGCTCACTTTTCAAAACGTGTTTTTCAGCCTGAAATAAACACGTTTTTTCAGACAGCTGTATCCCTATGTAACTGCAAGGCTCAGAAGAGCCCACACACTCAGGTCTTAACCCCAGTGTGCTGAAAGTGTCAAAACGTGTTTTTCAGCAGAAATAAACATGTTTCTGCAAGTTTGGTCAACCCCATGTAAGTTATGGGGCAGTAACAGCTCACTTTTCAAAACGTGTTTTTCAGCCCGAAATAAACACGTTTTTTCAGACAGCTGTATCCCTATGTAACTGCAAGGCTCAGAAGAGCCCACACACTCAGGTCTTAACCCCAGTGTGCTGAAAGTGTCAAAATGTGTTTTTCAGCAGAAATAAACATGTTTCTGCAAGTTTAGTCAACCCCATGTAAGGTATGGGGCAGTAACAGCTCACTTTTCAAAACGTGTTTTTCAGCCCGAAATAAACACGTTTTTTCAGACAGCTGTATCCCTATATAACTGCAAGGCTCAGAAGAGCCCACACACTCAGGTCTTAACCCCAGTGTGCTGAAAGTGTCAAAACGTGTTTTTCAGCAGAAATAAACATGTTTCTGCAAGTTTGGTCAACCCCATGTAAGTTATGGGGCAGTAACAGCTCACTTTTCAAAACGTGTTTTTCAGCCCGAAATAAACACGTTTTTTCAGACAGCTGTATCCCTATGTAACTGCAAGGCTCAGAAGAGCCCACACACTCAGGTCTTAACCCCAGTGTGCTGAAAGTGTCAAAACATGTTTTTCAGCAGAAATAAACATGTTTCTGCAAGTTTGGTCAACCCCATGTAACTTATGGGGCAGTAACAGCTCACTTTTCAAAACGTGTTTTTCAGCCTGAAATAAACGCGTTTTTTCAGACAGCTGTATCCCTATGTAACTGCAAGGCTCAGAAGAGCCCACACACTCAGGTCTTAACCCCAGTGTGCTGAAAGTGTCAAAACGTGTTTTTCAGCAGAAATAAACATGTTTCTGCAAGTTTGGTCAACCCCATGTAAGTTATGGGGCAGTAACAGCTCACTTTTCAAAACGTGTTTTTCAGCCCGAAATAAACACGTTTTTTCAGACAGCTGTATCCCTATGTAACTGCAAGGCTCAGAAGAGCCCACACACTCAGGTCTTAACCCCAGTGTGCTGAAAGTGTCAAAACATGTTTTTCAGCAGAAATAAACATGTTTCTGCAAGTTTGGTCAACCCCATGTAAGTTATGGGGCAGTAACAGCTCACTTTTCAAAACGTGTTTTTCAGCCCGAAATAAACATGTTTTTTCAGACAGCTGTATCCCTATGTAACTGCAAGGCTCAGAAGAGCCCACACACTCAGGTCTTAACCCCAGTGTGCTGAAAGTGTCAAAACATGTTTTTCAGCAGAAATAAACATGTTTCTGCAAGTTTGGTCAACCCCATGTAATTTATGGGGCAGTAACAGCTCACTTTTCAAAACGTGTTTTTCAGCCCGAAATAAACGCGTTTTTTCAG
This sequence comes from Lepisosteus oculatus, assembly GCF_040954835.1. Lineage (NCBI taxonomy): Eukaryota > Metazoa > Chordata > Actinopteri > Semionotiformes > Lepisosteidae > Lepisosteus > Lepisosteus oculatus. The sequence goes on from NW_027168161.1 coordinate 50,730, forward strand.
ACAGCTGTATCCCTATGTAACTGCAAGGCTCTGAAGAGCCCACACACTCAGGTCTTAACCCCAGTGTGCTGAAAGTGTCAAAACGTGTTTTTCAGCAGAAATAAACATGTTTCTGCAAGTTTGGTCAACCCCATGTAAGGTATGGGGCAGTAACAGCTCACTTTTCAAAACGTGTTTTTCAGCCCGAAATAAACACGTTTTTTCAGACAGCTGTATCCCTATGTAACTGCAAGGCTCAGAAGAGCCCACACACTCAGGTCTTAACCCCAGTGTGCTGAAAGTGTCAAAACATGTTTTTCAGCAGAAATAAACATGTTTCTGCAAGTTTGGTCAACCCCATGTAACTTATGGGGCAGTAACAGCTCACTTTTCAAAACGTGTTTTTCAGCCCGAAATAAACGCGTTTTTTCAGACAGCTGTATCCCTATGTAACTGCAAGGCTCAGAAGAGCCCACACACTCAGGTCTTAACCCCAGTGTGCTGAAAGTGTCAAAACATGTTTTTCAGCAGAAATAAACATGTTTCTGCACGTTTGGTCAACCCCATGTAACTTATGGGGCAGTAACAGCTCACTTTTCAAAACGTGTTTTTCAGCCCGAAATAAACGCGTTTTTTCAGACAGCTGTATCCCTATGTAACTGCAAGGCTCAGAAGAGCCCACACACTCAGGTCTTAACCCCAGTGTGCTGAAAGTGTCAAAACGTGTTTTTCAGCAGAAATAAACATGTTTCTGCAAGTTTGGTCAACCCCATGTAAGGTATGGGGCAGTAACAGCTCACTTTTCAAAACGTGTTTTTCAGCCCGAAATAAACACGTTTTTTCAGACAGCTGTATCCCTATGTAACTGCAAGGCTCAGAAGAGCCCACACACTCAGGTCTTAACCCCAGTGTGCTGAAAGTGTCAAGTTTTTCAGCAGAAATAAACATGTTTCTGCAAGTTTGGTCAACCCCATGTAACTTATGGGGCAGTAACAGCTCACTTTTCAAAACGTGTTTTTCAGCCCGAAATAAACGCGTTTTTTCAGACAGCTGTATCCCTATGTAACTGCAAGGCTCAGAAGAGCCCACACACTCAGGTCTTAACCCCAGTGTGCTGAAAGTGTCAAAACGTGTTTTTCAGCAGAAATAAACATGTTTCTGCAAGTTTGGTCAACCCCATGTAAGTTATGGGGCAGTAACAGCTCACTTTTCAAAACGTGTTTTTCAGCCCGAAATAAACACGTTTTTTTCAGACAGCTGTATCCCTATGTAACTGCAAGGCTCAGAAGAGCCCACACACTCAGGTCTTAACCCCAGTGTGCTGAAAGTGTCAAAACGTGTTTTTCAGCAGAAATAAACATGTTTCTGCAAGTTTAGTCAACCCCATGTAAGTTATGGGGCACTAACAGCTCACTTTTCAAAACGTGTTTTTCAGCCCGAAATAAACACGTTTTTTCAGACAGCTGTATCCCTATGTAACTGCAAGGCTCAGAAGAGCCCACACACTCAGGTCTTAACCCCAGTGTGCTGAAAGTGTCAAAACATGTTTTTCAGCAGAAATAAACATGTTTCTGCAAGTTTGGTCAACCCCATGTAAGTTATGGGGCAGTAACAGCTCACTTTTCAAAACGTGTTTTTCAGCCCGAAATAAACGCGTTTTTTCAGACAGCTGTATTCCTATGTAACTGCAAGGCTCAGAAGAGCCCACACACTCAGGTCTTAACCCCAGTGTGCTGAAAGTGTCAAAATGTGTTTTTCAGCAGAAATAAACATGTTTCTGCAAGTTTGGTCAACCCATGTAAGTTATGGGGCAGTAACAGCTCACTTTTCAAAACGTGTTTTTCAGCCCGAAATAAACGCGTTTTTTCAGACAGCTGTATCCCTATGTAACTGCAAGGCTCAGAAGAGCCCACACACTCAGGTCTTAACCCCAGTGTGCTGAAAGTGTCAAAACGTGTTTTTCAGCAGAAATAAACATGTTTCTGCAAGTTTGGTCAACCCCATGTAAGGTATGGGGCAGTAACAGCTCACTTTTCAAAACGTTTTTTTCAGCCCGAAATAAACACGTTTTTTCAGACAGCTGTATCCCTATGTAACTGCAAGGCTCAGAAGAGCCCACACACTCTGGTCTTAACCCCCAGTGTGCTGAAAGTGTCAAAACATGTTTTTCAGCAGAAATAAACATGTTTCTGCAAGTTTGGTCAACCCCATGTAAGTTATGGGGCAGTAACAGCTCACTTTTCAAACGTGTTTTTCAGCCCGACATAAACACGTTTTTTCAGACAGCTGTATCCCTATGTAACTGCAAGGCTCAGAAGAGCCCACACACTCAGGTCTTAACCCCAGTGTGCTGAAAGTGTCAAAACGTGTTTTTCAGCAGAAATAAACATGTTTCTGCAAGTTTGGTCAACCCCATGTAACTTATGGGGCAGTAACAGCTCACTTTTCAAAACGTGTTTTTCAGCCCGAAATAAACACGTTTTTTCAGACAGCTGTATCCCTATGTAACTGCAAGGCTCAGAAGAGCCCACACTCTCAGGTCTTAACCCCAGTGTGCTGAAAGTGTCAAAACGTGTTTTTCAGCAGAAATAAACATGTTTCTGCAAGTTTGGTCAACCCCATGTAACTTATGGGGCAGTAACTGCTCACTTTTCAAAACGTGTTTTTCAGCCCGAAATAAACGCGTTTTTTCAGACAGCTGTATCCCTATGTAACTGCAAGGCTCAGAAGAGCCCACACACTCAGGTCTTAACCCCAGTGTGCTGAAAGTGTCAAAACATGTTTTTCAGCAGAAATAAACATGTTTCTGCAAGTTTGGTCAACCCCATGTAAGTTATGGGGCAGTAACAGCTCACTTTTCAAAACGTGTTTTTCAGCCCGAAATAAACACGTTTTTTCAGACAGCTGTATCCCTATGTAAGCAACCTCCTTAACCCAGTGTGCTGAAAGTGTCAAAACATGTTTTTCAGCAGAAATAAACATGTTTCTGCAAGTTTGGTCAACCCCATGTAATTTATGGGGCAGTAACAGCTCACTTTTCAAAACGTGTTTTTTCAGCCCGAAATAAACGCGTTTTTCAGACAGCTGTATCCCGTAACTGCAAGGCTCAGAAGAGCCCACACACTCAGGTCTTAACCCCAGTGTGCTGAAAGTGTCAAAACGTGTTTTTCAGCAGAAATAAACATGTTTCTGCAAGTTTGGTCAACCCCATGTAAGGTATGGGGCAGTAACAGCTCACTTTTCAAAACGTGTTTTTCAGCCCGAAATAAACACGTTTTTTCAGACAGCTGTATCCCTATGTAACTGCAAGGCTCAGAAGAGCCCACACACTCAGGTCTTAACCCCAGTGTGCTGAAAGTGTCAAAACATGTTTTTCAGCAGAAATAAACATGTTTCTGCAAGTTTGGTCAACCCCATGTAACTTATGGGGCAGTAACAGCTCACTTTTCAAAACGTGTTTTTCAGCCCGAAATAAACGCGTTTTTTCAGACAGCTGTATCCCTATGTAACTGCAAGGCTCAGAAGAGCCCACACACTCAGGTCGTAACCCCAGTGTGCTGAAAGTGTCAAAACGTGTTTTTCAGCAGAAATAAACATGTTTCTGCAAGTTTGGTCAACCCCATGTAAGTTATGGGGCAGTAACAGCTCACTTTTCAAACGTGTTTTTCAGCCCGAAATAAACACGTTTTTTCAGACAGCTGTATCCCTATGTAACTGCAAGGCTCAGAAGAGCCCACACACTCAGGTCTTAACCCCAGTGTGCTGAAAGTGTCAAAACATGTTTTTCAGCAGAAATAAACATGTTTCTGCAAGTTTGGTCAACCCCATGTAACTTATGGGGCAGTAACAGCTCACTTTTCAAAACGTGTTTTTCAGCCCGAAATAAACGCGTTTTTTCAGACAGCTGTATCCCTATGTAACTGCAAGGCTCAGAAGAGCCCACACACTCAGGTCTTAACCCCAGTGTGCTGAAAGTGTCAAAACGTGTTTTTCAGCAGAAATAAACATGTTTCTGCAAGTTTGGTCAACCCCATGTAACTTATGGGGCAGTAACAGCTCACTTTTCAAAACGTGTTTTTCAGCCCGAAATAAACACGTTTTTTCAGACAGCTGTATCCCTATGTAACTGCAAGGCTCAGAAGAGCCCACACACTCAGGTCTTAACCCCAGTGTGCTGAAAGTGTCAAAACATGTTTTTCAGCAGAAATAAACATGTTTCTGCAAGTTTGGTCAACCCCATGTAAGTTATGGGGCAGTAACAGCTCACTTTTCAAAACGTGTTTTCAGCCCGAAATAAACACGTTTTTGACAGCTGTATCCCTATGTAACTGCAAGGCTCAGAAGAGCCCACACACTCAGGTCTTAACCCCAGTGTGCTGAAAGTGTCAAAACATGTTTTTCAGCAGAAATAAACATGTTTCTGCAAGTTTGGTCAACCCCATGTAAGTTATGGGGCAGTAACAGCTCACTTTTCAAAACGTGTTTTTCAGCCCGAAATAAACGCGTTTTTCAGACAGCTGTATTCCTATGTAACTGCAAGGCTCAGAAGAGCCCACACACTCAGGTCTTAACCCCAGTGTGCTGAAAGTGTCAAAACATGTTTTTCAGCAGAAATAAACATGTTTCTGCAAGTTTGGTCAACCCCATGTAAGTTATGGGGCAGTAACAGCTCACTTTTCAAAACGTGTTTTTCAGCCCGAAATAAACGCGTTTTTTCAGACAGCTGTATTCCTATGTAACTGCAAGGCTCAGAAGAGCCCACACACTCAGGTCTTAACCCCAGTGTGCTGAAAGTGTCAAAATGTGTTTTTCAGCAGAAATAAACATGTTTCTGCAAGTTTGGTCAACCCCATGTAAGTTATGGGGCAGTAACAGCTCACTTTTCAAAACGTGTTTTTCAGCCCGAAATAAACGCGTTTTTTCAGACAGCTGTATCCCTATGTAACTGCAAGGCTCAGAAGAGCCCACACACTCAGGTCTTAACCCCAGTGTGCTGAAAGTGTCAAAACGTGTTTTTCAGCAGAAATAAACATGTTTCTGCAAGTTTGGTCAACCCCATGTAAGGTATGGGGCAGTAACAGCTCACTTTTCAAAACGTTTTTTCAGCCCGAAATAAACACGTTTTTTCAGACAGCTGTATCCCTATGTAACTGCAAGGCTCAGAAGAGCCCACACACTCTGGTCTTAACCCCAGTGTGCTGAAAGTGTCAAAACATGTTTTTCAGCAGAAATAAACATGTTTCTGCAAGTTTGGTCAACCCCATGTAAGTTATGGGGCAGTAACAGCTCACTTTTCAAAACGTGTTTTTCAGCCCGACATAAACACGTTTTTTCAGACAGCTGTATCCCTATGTAACTGCAAGGCTCAGAAGAGCCCACACACTCAGGTCTTAACCCCAGTGTGCTGAAAGTGTCAAAACATGTTTTTCAGCAGAAATAAACATGTTTCTGCAAGTTTGGTCAACCCCATGTAACTTATGGGGCAGTAACAGCTCACTTTTCAAAATGTGTTTTTCAGCCCGAAATAAACGCGTTTTTTCAGACAGCTGTATCCCTATGTAACTGCAAGGCTCAGAAGAGCCCACACACTCAGGTCTTAACCCCAGTGTGCTGAAAGTGTCAAAACGTGTTTTTCAGCAGAAATAAACATGTTTCTGCAAGTTTGGTCAACCCCATGTAACTTATGGGGCAGTAACAGCTCACTTTTCAAAACGTGTTTTTCAGCCCGAAATAAACACGTTTTTTCAGACAGCTGTATCCCTATGTAACTGCAAGGCTCAGAAGAGCCCACACTCTCAGGTCTTAACCCCAGTGTGCTGAAAGTGTCAAAACGTGTTTTTCAGCAGAAATAAACATGTTTCTGCAAGTTTGGTCAACCCCATGTAACTTATGGGGCAGTAACTGCTCACTTTTCAAAACGTGTTTTTCAGCCCGAAATAAACGCGTTTTTTCAGACAGCTGTATCCCTATGTAACTGCAAGGCTCAGAAGAGCCCACACACTCAGGTCTTAACCCCAGTGTGCTGAAAGTGTCAAAACATGTTTTTCAGCAGAAATAAACATGTTTCTGCAAGTTTGGTCAACCCCATGTAAGTTATGGGGCAGTAACAGCTCACTTTTCAAAACGTGTTTTTCAGCCCGAAATAAACACGTTTTTTCAGACAGCTGTATCCCTATGTAACTGCAAGGCTCAGAAGAGCCCACACACTCAGGTCTTAACCCCAGTGTGCTGAAAGTGTCAAAACATGTTTTTCAGCAGAAATAAACATGTTTCTGCAAGTTTGGTCAACCCCATGTAATTTATGGGGCAGTAACAGCTCACTTTTCAAAACGTGTTTTTCAGCCCGAAATAAACGCGTTTTTTCAGACAGCTGTATCCCTATGTAACTGCAAGGCTCAGAAGAGCCCACACACTCAGGTCTTAACCCCAGTGTGCTGAAAGTGTCAAAACGTGTTTTTCAGCAGAAATAAACATGTTTCTGCAAGTTTGGTCAACCCCATGTAAGGTATGGGGCAGTAACAGCTCACTTTTCAAAACGTGTTTTTCAGCCCGAAATAAACACGTTTTTTCAGACAGCTGTATCCCTATGTAACTGCAAGGCTCAGAAGAGAACACACACTCAGGTCTTAACCCCAGTGTGCTGAAAGTGTCAAAACATGTTTTTCAGCAGAAATAAACATGTTTCTGCAAGTTTGGTCAACCCCATGTAACTTATGGGGCAGTAACAGCTCACTTTTCAAAACGTGTTTTTCAGCCCGAAATAAACGCGTTTTTTCAGACAGCTGTATCCCTATGTAACTGCAAGGCTCAGAAGAGCCCACACACTCAGGTCGTAACCCCAGTGTGCTGAAAGTGTCAAAACGTGTTTTTCAGCAGAAATAAACATGTTTCTGCAAGTTTGGTCAACCCCATGTAAGTTATGGGGCAGTAACAGCTCACTTTTCAAAACGTGTTTTTCAGCCCGAAATAAACACGTTTTTTCAGACAGCTGTATCCCTATGTAACTGCAAGGCTCAGAAGAGCCCACACACTCAGGTCTTAACCCCAGTGTGCTGAAAGTGTCAAAACATGTTTTTCAGCAGAAATAAACATGTTTCTGCAAGTTTGGTCAACCCCATGTAACTTATGGGGCAGTAACAGCTCACTTTTCAAAACGTGTTTTTCAGCCCGAAATAAACGCGTTTTTTCAGACAGCTGTATCCCTATGTAACTGTAAGGCTCAGAAGAGCCCACACACTCAGGTCTTAACCCCAGTGTGCTGAAAGTGTCAAAACATGTTTTTCAGCAGAAATAAACATGTTTCTGCAAGTTTGGTCAACCCCATGTAAGTTATGGGGCAGTAACAGCTCACTTTTCAAAACGTGTTTTTCAGCCCGAAATAAACACGTTTTTTCAGACAGCTGTATCCCTATGTAACTGCAAGGCTCAGAAGAGCCCACACACTCAGGTCTTAACCCCAGTGTGCTGAAAGTGTCAAAACATGTTTTTCAGCAGAAATAAACATGTTTCTGCAAGTTTGGTCAACCCCATGTAATTTATGGGGCAGTAACAGCTCACTTTTCAAAACGTGTTTTTCAGCCCGAAAATAAACGCGTTTTTCAGACAGCTGTATCCCTATGTAACTGCAAGGCTCAGAAGAGCCCACACACTCAGGTCTTAACCCCAGTGTGCTGAAAGTGTCAAAAACGTGTTTTTCAGCAGAAATAAACATGTTTCTGCAAGTTTGGTCAACCCCATGTAAGGTATGGGGCAGTAACAGCTCACTTTTCAAAACGTGTTTTTCAGCCCGAAATAAACACGTTTTTTCAGACAGCTGTATCCCTATGTAACTGCAAGGCTCAGAAGAGCCCACACACTCAGGTCTTAACCCCAGTGTGCTGAAAGTGTCAAAACATGTTTTTTCAGCAGAAATAAACATGTTTCTGCAAGTTTGGTCAACCCCATGTAACTTATGGGGCAGTAACAGCTCACTTTTCAAAACGTGTTTTTCAGCCCGAAATAAACGCGTTTTTTCAGACAGCTGTATCCCTATGTAACTGCAAGGCTCAGAAGAGCCCACACACTCAGGTCGTAACCCCAGTGTGCTGAAAGTGTCAAAACGTGTTTTTCAGCAGAAATAAACATGTTTCTGCAAGTTTGGTCAACCCCATGTAAGTTATGGGGCAGTAACAGCTCACTTTTCAAAACGTGTTTTTCAGCCCGAAATAAACACGTTTTTTCAGACAGCTGTATCCCTATGTAACTGCAAGGCTCAGAAGAGCCCACACACTCAGGTCTTAACCCCAGTGTGCTGAAAGTGTCAAAACATGTTTTTCAGCAGAAATAAACATGTTTCTGCAAGTTTGGTCAACCCCATGTAACTTATGGGGCAGTAACAGCTCACTTTTCAAAACGTGTTTTTCAGCCCGAAATAAACGCGTTTTTTCAGACAGCTGTATCCCTATGTAACTGCAAGGCTCAGAAGAGCCCACACACTCAGGTCTTAACCCCAGTGTGCTGAAAGTGTCAAAACGTGTTTTTCAGCAGAAATAAACATGTTTCTGCAAGTTTGGTCAACCCCATGTAACTTATGGGGCAGTAACAGCTCACTTTTCAAAACGTGTTTTTCAGCCCGAAATAAACACGTTTTTTCAGACAGCTGTATCCCTATGTAACTGCAAGGCTCAGAAGAGCCCACACACTCAGGTCTTAACCCCAGTGTGCTGAAAGTGTCAAAACATGTTTTTCAGCAGAAATAAACATGTTTCTGCAAGTTTTGGTCAACCCCATGTAAGTTATGGGGCAGTAACAGCTCACTTTTCAAAACGTGTTTTTCAGCCCGAAATAAACACGTTTTTTCAGACAGCTGTATCCCTATGTAACTGCAAGGCTCAGAAGAGCCCACACACTCAGGTCTTAACCCCAGTGTGCTGAAAGTGTCAAAACGTGTTTTTCAGCAGAAATAAACATGTTTCTGCAAGTTTGGTCAACCCCATGTAAGGTATGGGGCAGTAACAGCTCACTTTTCAAAACGTGTTTTTCAGCCCGAAATAAACACGTTTTTTCAGAC
>NW_027168162.1:0-59641 GCF_040954835.1 Lepisosteus oculatus
CGCGTTTTTTCAGACAACTTAATCTCCTTGTAACAGCAAGGCTCAGAAGAGCCCACACACTCAGCCTTTAACCCCAGTGTACAGAAAGTGTCAAAACGTGTTTTTCAGCAGAAATAAACATGTTTCTGCAAGTTTGGTCAACCCCATGTAAGTTATGGGGCAGTAACATCTCACTTTTCAAAACGTGTTTTTCAGCCCGAAATAAACGCGTTTTTTCAGACAACTGAATCTCCTTGTAACAGCAAGGCTCAGAAGTGCCCACACACTCAGCCCTTAACCCCAGTGTGCAGAAAGGGTCAAAACGTGTTTTTCAGCAGAAATAAACATGTTTCTACAAGTTTGGTCAACCCCATGTAAGTTATGGGGCAGTAACATCACACTTTTCAAAACGTGTTTTTCAGCCCGAAATAAACGCGTTTTTTCAGACAACTGAATCTCCTTGTAACAGCAAGGCTCAGAAGAGCCCACACACTCAGCCCTTAACCCCAGTGTGCAGAAAGGGTCAAAACGTGTTTTTCAGCAGAAATAAACATGTTTCTGCAAGTTTGGTCAACCCCATGTAAGTTATGGGGCAGTAACATCACACTTTTCAAAACGTGTTTTTCAGCCCGAAATAAACGCGTTTTTTCAGACAACTGAATCTCCTTGTAACAGCAAGGCTCAGAAGTGCCCACACACTCAGCCCTTAACCCCAGTGTGCAGAAAGGGTCAAAACGTGTTTTTCAGCAGAAATAAACATGTTTCTGCAAGTTTGGTCAACCCCATGTAAGTTATGGGGCAGTAACATCACACTTTTCAAAACGTGTTTTTCAGCCCGAAATAAACGCGTTTTTTCAGACAACTGAATCTCCTTGTAACAGCAAGGCTCAGAAGAGCCCACACACTCAGCCCTTAACCCCAGTGTGCAGAAAGGGTCAAAACGTGTTTTTCAGCAGAAATAAACATGTTTCTGCAAGTTTGGTCAACCCCATGTAAGTTATGGGGCAGTAACATCACACTTTTCAAAACGTGTTTTTCAGCCCGAAATAAACGCGTTTTTTCAGACAACTGAATCTCCTTGTAACAGCAAGGCTCAGAAGAGCCCACACACTCAGCCCTTAACCCCAGTGTGCAGAAAGGGTCAAAACGTGTTTTTCAGCAGAAATAAACATGTTTCTGCAAGTTTGGTCAACCCCATGTAAGTTATGGGGCAGTAACATCACACTTTTCAAAACGTGTTTTTCAGCCCGAAATAAACGCGTTTTTTCAGACAACTGAATCTCCTTGTAACAGCAAGGCTCAGAAGAGCCCACACACTCAGCCCTTAACCCCAGTGTGCAGAAAGGGTCAAAACGTGTTTTTCAGCAGAAATAAACATGTTTCTGCAAGTTTGGTCAACCCCATGTAAGTTATGGGGCAGTAACATCACACTTTTCAAAACGTGTTTTTCAGCCCGAAATAAACGCGTTTTTTCAGACAACTGAATCTCCTTGTAACAGCAAGGCTCAGAAGAGCCCACACACTCAGCCCTTAACCCCAGTGTGCAGAAAGGGTCAAAACGTGTTTTTCAGCAGAAATAAACATGTTTCTGCAAGTTTGGTCAACCCCATGTAAGTTATGGGGCAGTAACATCACACTTTTCAAAACGTGTTTTTCAGCCCGAAATAAACGCGTTTTTTCAGACAACTGAATCTCCTTGTAACAGCAAGGCTCAGAAGAGCCCACACACTCAGCCCTTAACCCCAGTGTGCAGAAAGGGTCAAAACGTGTTTTTCAGCAGAAATAAACATGTTTCTGCAAGTTTGGTCAACCCCATGTAAGTTATGGGGCAGTAACATCACACTTTTCAAAACGTGTTTTTCAGCACGAAATAAACGCGTTTTTTCAGGCAACTGAATCTACTTGTAACAGCAAGGCTCAGAAGTGCCCACACACTCAGCCCTTAACCCCAGTGTGCAGAAAGGGTCAAAACGTGTTTTTCAGCAGAAATAAACATGTTTCTGCAAGTTTGGTCAACCCCATGTAAGTTATGGGGCAGTAACATCACACTTTTCAAAACGTGTTTTTCAGCCCGAAATAAACGCGTTTTTTCAGACAACTGAATCTCCTTGTAACAGCAAGGCTCAGAAGAGCCACACACTCAGCCCTTAACCCCAGTGTGCAAAAAAGGGCCAAAACGTGTTTTTCAGCAGAAATAAACATGTTTCTGCAAGTTTGGTCAACCCCATGTAAGTTATGGGGCAGTAACATCACACTTTTCAAAACGTGTTTTTCAGCCCGAAATTAACGCGTTTTTTCAGACAACTGAATCTCCTTGTAACAGCAAGGCTCATAAGAGCCCACACACTCAGCCCTTAACCCCAGTGTGCAGAAAGGGTCAAAACGTGTTTTTCAGCAGAAATAAACATGTTTCTGCAAGTTTGGTCAACCCCATGTAAGTTATGGGGCAGTAACATCACACTTTTCAAAACGTGTTTTTCAGCCCGAAATAAACGCGTTTTTTCAGACAACTGAATCTCCTTGTAACAGCAAGGCTCAGAAGAGCCCACACACTCAGCCCTTAACCCCAGTGTGCAGAAAGGGTCAAACGTGTTTTTCAGCAGAAATAAACATGTTTCTGCAAGTTTGGTCAACCCCATGTAAGTTATGGGGCAGTAACATCACTATTTTCAAAACGTGTTTTCAGCCCAAAATAAACGCGTTTTTTCAGACAACTGAATCTCCTTGTAACAGCAAGGCTCAGAAGTGCCCACACACTCAGCCCTTAACCCCAGTGTGCAGAAAGGGTCAAAACGTGTTTTTCAGCAGAAATAAACATGTTTCTGCAAGTTTGGTCAACCCCATGTAAGTTATGGGGCAGTAACATCACACTTTTCAAAACGTGTTTTTCAGCCCGAAATAAACGCGTTTTTTCAGACAACTGAATCTCCTTGTAACAGCAAGGCTCATAAGAGCCCACACACTCAGCCCTTAACCCCAGTGTGCAGAAAGGGTCAAAACGTGTTTTTCAGCAGAAATAAACATGTTTCTGCAAGTTTGGTCAACCCCATGTAAGTTATGGGGCAGTAACATCACACTTTTCAAAACGTGTTTTTCAGCCCGAAATAAACGCGTTTTTTCAGACAACTGAATCTCCTTGTAACAGCAAGGCTCATAAGAGCCCACACACTCAGCCCTTAACCCCAATGTGCAGAAAGGGTCAAAACGTGTTTTTCAGCATAAATAAACATGTTTCTGCAAGTTTGGTCAACCCCATGTAAGTTATGGGGCAGTAACATCACACTTTTCAAAACGTGTTTTTCAGCCCGAAATAAACGCGTTTTTTCAAACAACTGAATCTCCTTGTAACAGCAAGGCTCATAAGAGCCCACACACTCAGCCCTTAACCCCAGTGTGCAGAAAGGGTCAAAACGTGTTTTTCAGCATAAATAAACATGTTTCTGCAAGTTTGGTCAACCGCATGTAAGTTATGGGGCAGTAACATCACACTTTTCAAAACGTGTTTTTCAGCCCGAAATAAACGCGTTTTTTCAGACAACTGAATCTCCTTGTAACAGCAAGGCTAAGAAGAGCCCACACACTCAGCCCTTAACCCCAGTGTACAGAAAGTGTCAAAACGTGTTTTTCAGCAGAAATAAACATGTTTCTGCAAGTTTGGTCAACCCCATGTAAGTTATGGGGCAGTAACATGACACTTTTCAAAATATGTTTTTCAGCCCGAAATAAACGCATTTTTTCAGACAACTGAATCTCCTTGTAACAGCAAGGCTAAGAAGAGCCCACACACTCAGCCCTTAACCCCAGTGTACAGAAAGTGTCAAAACGTGTTTTTCAGCAGAAATAAACATGTTTCTGCAAGTTTGGTCAACCCCATGTAAGTTATGGGGCAGTAACATCACACTTTTCAAAACGTGTTTTTCAGCCCGAAATAAACGCGTTTTTTCAGACAACTGAATCTCCTTGTAACAGCAAGGCTCATAAGAGCCCACACACTCAGCCCTTAACCCCAGTGTGCAGAAAGGGTCAAAACGTGTTTTTCAGCATAAATAAACATGTTTCTGCAAGTTTGGTCAACCGCATGTAAGTTATGGGGCAGTAACATCACACTTTTCAAAACGTGTTTTTCAGCCCGAAATAAACGCGTTTTTTCAGACAACTGAATCTCCTTGTAACAGCAAGGCTAAGAAGAGCCCACACACTCAGCCCTTAACCCCAGTGTACAGAAAGTGTCAAAACGTGTTTTTCAGCAGAAATAAACATGTTTCTGCAAGTTTGGTCAACCCCATGTAAGTTATGGGGCAGTAACATGACACTTTTCAAAATATGTTTTTCAGCCCGAAATAAACGCATTTTTTCAGACAACTGAATCTCCTTGTAACAGCAAGGCTAAGAAGAGCCCACACACTCAGCCCTTAACCCCAGTGTACAGAAAGTGTCAAAACGTGTTTTTCAGCAGAAATAAACATGTTTCTGCAAGTTTGGTCAACCCCATGTAAGTTATGGGGCAGTAACATCACACTTTTCAAAACGTGTTTTTCAGCCCGAAATAAACGCGTTTTTTCAGACAACTGAATCTCCTTGTAACAGCAAGGCTCATAAGAGCCCACACACTCAGCCCTTAACCCCAGTGTGCAGAAAGGGTCAAAACGTGTTTTTCAGCATAAATAAACATGTTTCTGCAAGTTTGGTCAACAGCATGTAAGTTATGGGGCAGTAACATCACACTTTTCAAAACGTGTTTTTCAGCCCGAAATAAACGCGTTTTTTCAGACAACTGAATCTCCTTGTAACAGCAAGGCTAAGAAGAGCCCACACACTCAGCCCTTAACCCCAGTGTACAGAAAGTGTCAAAACGTGTTTTTCAGCAGAAATAAACATGTTTCTGCAAGTTTGGTCAACCCCATGTAAGTTATGGGGCAGTAACATGACACTTTTCAAAATATGTTTTTCAGCCCGAAATAAACGCATTTTTTCAGACAACTGAATCTCCTTGTAACAGCAAGGCTAAGAAGAGCCCACACACTCAGCCCTTAACCCCAGTGTACAGAAACTGTCAAAACGTGTTTTTCAGCAGAAATAAACATGTTTCTGCAAGTTTGGTCAACCCCATGTAAGTTATGGGGCAGTAACATCACACTTTTCAAAACGTGTTTTTCAGCCCGAAATAAACGCGTTTTTTCAGACAACTTAATCTCCTTGTAACAGCAAGGCTCAGAAGAGCCCACACACTCAGCCTTTAACCCCAGTGTACAGAAAGTGTCAAAACGTGTTTTTCAGCAGAAATAAACATGTTTCTGCAAGTTTGGTAAACCCCATGTAAGTTATGGGGCAGTAACATCACACTTTTCAAAACGTGTTTTTCAGCCCGAAATAAACGCGTTTTTTCAGACAACTGAATCTCCTTGTAACAGCAAGGCTCAGAAGAGCCCACACACTCAGCCCTTAACCCCAGTGTACAGAAAGTGTCAAAACGTGTTTTTCAGCAGAAATAAACATGTTTCTGCAAGTTTGGTCAACCCCATGTAAGTTATGGGGCAGTAACATCACACTTTTCAAAACGTGTTTTTCAGCCCGAAATAAACGCGTTTTTTCAGACAACTGAATCTCCTTGTAACAGCAAGGCTAAGAAGAGCCCACACACTCAGCCCTTAACCCCAGTGTACAGAAAGTGTCAAAACGTGTTTTTCAGCAGAAATAAACATGTTTCTGCAAGTTTGGTCAACCCCATGTAAGTTATGGGGCAGTAACATGACACTTTTCAAAACGTGTTTTTCAGCCCGAAATAAACGCGTTTTTTCAGACAACTGAATCTCCTTGTAACAGCGAGGCTCAGAAGAGCCCACACACTCAGCCCTTAACCCCAGTGTACAGAAAGTGTCAAAACGTGTTTTTCAGCAGAAATAAACATGTTTCTGCAAGTTTGGTCAACCCCATGTAAGTTATGGGGCAGTAACATCACACTTTTCAAAACGTGTTTTTCAGCCCGAAATAAACGCGTTTTTTCAGACAACTGAATCTCCTTGTAACAGCAAGGCTCACAAGAGCCCACACACTCAGCCCTTAACCCCAGTGTACAGAAAGTGTCCAAACGTGATTTTCAGCAGAAATAAACATGTTTCTGCAAGTTTGGTCAACCCCATGTAAGTTATGGGGCAGTAACATCACACTTTTCAAAACGTGTTTTTCAGCCCGAAATAAACGCGTTTTTTCAGACAACTGAATCTACTTGTAACAGCAAGGCTAGGAAGTGCCCACACACTCAGCCCTTAACCCCAGTGTACAGAAAGTGGCAAAACGTGTTTTTCAGCAGAAATAAACATGTTTCTGCAAGTTTGGTCAACCCCATCTAAGTTATGGAGTAGTAACATCACACTTTTCAAAACGTGTTTTTCAGCCCGAAATAAACGCGTTTTTTCAGACAACTGAATCTCCTTGTAACAGCAAGGCTCACAAGAGCCCACACACTCAGCCCTTAACCCCAGTGTACAGAAAGTGTCAAAACGTGTTTTTCAGCAGAAATAAACATGTTTCTGCAAGTTTGGTCAACCCCATGTAAGTTATGGGGCAGTAAGATCACACTTTTCAAAACGTGTTTTTCAGCCCGAAATAAACGAGTTTTTTCAGGCAACTGAATCTACTTGTAACAGCAAGGCTCAGAGGTGCCCACACACTCAGCCCTTAACCCCAGTGTGCAGAAAGGGTCAAAACGTGTTTTTTAGCAGAAATAAACATGTTTCTGCAAGTTTGTTTAACCCCATGTAAGTTATGGGGCAGTAACATCACACTTTTCAAAACGTGTTTTTCAGCCCGAAATAAACGCGTTTTTTCAGACAACTGAATCTCCTTGTAACAGCAAGGCTCAGAAGAGCCCACACACTCAGCCCTTAACCCCAGTGTACAGAAAGTGTCAAAACGTGTTTTTCAGCAGAAATAAACATGTTTCTGCAAGTTTGGTCAACCCCATGTAAGTTATGGGGCAGTAACATCACACTTTTCAAAACGTGTTTTTCAGCCCGAAATAAACGCGTTTTTTCAGACAACTGAATCTCCTTGTAACAGCAAGGCTCATAAGAGCCCACACACTCAGCCCTTAACCCCAGTGTACAGAAAGTGTCAAAACGTGTTTTTCAGCATAAATAAACATGTTTCTGCAAGTTTGGTCAACCCCATGTAAGTTATGGGGCAGTAACATCACACTTTTCAAAACGTGTTTTTCAGCCCGAAATAAACGCGTTTTTTCAGACAACTGAATCTCCTTGTAACAGCAAGGCTAAGAAGAGCCCACACACTCAGCCCTTAACCCCAGTGTACAGAAAGTGTCAAAACGTGTTTTTCAGCAGAAATAAACATATTTCTGCAAGTTTGGTCAACCCCATGTAAGTTATGGGGCAGTAACATGACACTTTTCAAAACGTGTTTTTCAGCCCGAAATAAACGCGTTTTTTCAGACAACTGAATCTCCTTGTAACAGCAAGGCTCAGAAGAGCCCCCACACTCAGCCCTTAACCCCAGTGTACAGAAAGTGTCAAAACGTGTTTTTCAGCAGAAATAAACATGTTTCTGCAAGTTTGGTCAACCCCATGTAAGTTATGGGGCAGTAACATCACACTTTTCAAAACGTGTTTTTCAGCCCGAAATAAACGCGTTTTTTCAGACAACTGAATCTCCTTGTAACAGCAAGGCTCATAAGAGCCCACACACTCAGCCCTTAACCCCAGTGTGCAGAAAGGATCAAAACGTGTTTTTCAGCTGAAATAAACATGTTTCTGCAAGTTTGGTCAACCCCATTTAAGGTATGGGGCAGTAACATCACACTTTTCAAAACGTGTTTTTCAGCCCGAAATAAACGCGTTTTTTCAGACAACTGAATCTCCTTGTAACAGCAAGGCTCAGAAGAGCCCACACACTCAGCCCTTAACCCCAGTGTACAGAAAGTGTCAAAACGTGTTTTTCAGCATAAATAAACATGTTTCTGCAAGTTTGGTCAACCCCATGTAAGTTATGGGGCAGTAACATCACACTTTTCAAAACGTGTTTTTCAGCCCGAAATAAACGCGTTTTTTCAGACAACTGAATCTCCTTGTAACAGCAAGGCTAAGAAGAGCCCACACACTCAGCCCTTAACCCCAGTGTACAGAAAGTGTCAAAACGTGTTTTTCAGCAGAAATAAACATATTTCTGCAAGTTTGGTCAACCCCTTGTAAGTTATGGGGCAGTAACATCACACTTTTCAAAACGTGTTTTTCAGCCCGAAATAAACGCGTTTTTTCAGACAACTTAATCTCCTTGTAACAGCAAGGCTCAGAAGAGCCCACACACTCAGCCTTTAACCCCAGTGTACAGAAAGTGTCAAAACGTGTTTTTCAGCAGAAATAAACATGTTTCTGCAAGTTTGGTCAACCCCATGTAAGTTATGGGGCAGTAACATCACACTTTTCAAAACGTGTTTTTCAGCCCGAAATAAACGCGTTTTTTCAGACAACTGAATCTCCTTGTAACAGCAAGGCTCAGAAGAGCCCACACACTCAGCCCTTAACCCCGTGTACAGAAAGTGTCAAAACGTGTTTTTCAGCAGAAATAAACATGTTTCTGCAAGTTTGGTCAACTCCATGTAAGTTATGGGGCAGTAACATCACACTTTTCAAAACGTGTTTTTCAGCCCGAAATAAACGCATTTTTTAAGACAACTGAATCTCCTTGTAACAGCAAGGCTCAGAAGAGCCCACACACTCAGCCCTTAACCCCAGTATACAGAAAGTGTCAAAACGTGTTTTTCAGCAGAAATAAACGTTTCTGCAAGTTTGGTCAACCCCATGTGAGTTATGGGGCAGTAACATCAAAGTTTTCAAAACGTGTTTTTCAGCCCGAAATAAACGCGTTTTTTCAGACAACTGAATCTCCTTGTAACAGCAACCCATGTGAGTTATGGGGCAGTAACATCACAGTTTTCAAAACGTGTTTTTCAGCCCGAAATAAACGCGTCTTTCAGCAGAAATAAACATGTTTCTCCATTTGGTCCCCATGTGAGTTATGGGGCAGTAACATCACAGTTTTCAAAACGTGTTTTTCAGCCCGAAATAACGCGTTTTTCAGACAACTTAATCTCCTTGTAACAGCAAGGCTCAGAAGAGCCCACACACTCAGCCTTTAACCCCAGTGTACAGAAAGTGTCAAAACGTGTTTTTCAGAAGAAATAAACATGTTTCTGCAAGTTTGGTCAACCCCATGTAAGTTATGGGGCAGTAACATGACACTTTTCAAAACGTGTTTTTCAGCCCGAAATAAACGCGTTTTTTCAGAAAACTTAATCTCCTTGTAACAGCAAGGCTCAGAAGAGCCCACACACTCAGCCCTTAACCCCAGTGTACAGAAAGTGTCAAAATGTGTTTTTCAGCAGAAATAAACATGTTTCTGCAAGTTTGGTCA
The DNA here is from genome assembly GCF_040954835.1 of Lepisosteus oculatus. Taxonomy (NCBI): domain Eukaryota; kingdom Metazoa; phylum Chordata; class Actinopteri; order Semionotiformes; family Lepisosteidae; genus Lepisosteus; species Lepisosteus oculatus. The sequence goes on from NW_027168162.1 coordinate 9,406, forward strand.
ACCCCATGTAAGTTATGGGGCAGTAACATCACACTTTTCAAAACGTGTTTTTCAGCCCGAAATAAACGCGTTTTTTCAGACAACTGAATCTCCTTGTAACAGCAAGGCTCAGAAGTGCCCACACACTCAGCCCTTAACCCCAGTGTGCAGAAAGGGTCAAAACGTGTTTTTCAGCAGAAATAAACATGTTTCTACAAGTTTGGTCAACCCCATGTAAGTTATGGGGCAGTAACATCACACTTTTCAAAACGTGTTTTTCAGCCCGAAATAAACGCGTTTTTTCAGACAACTGAATCTCCTTGTAACAGCAAGGCTCAGAAGAGCCCACACACTCAGCCCTTAACCCCAGTGTGCAGAAAGGGTCAAAACGTGTTTTTCAGCAGAAATAAACATGTTTCTGCAAGTTTGGTCAACCCCATGTAAGTTATGGGGCAGTAACATCACACTTTTCAAAACGTGTTTTTCAGCCCGAAATAAACGCGTTTTTTCAGACAACTGAATCTCCTTGTAACAGCAAGGCTCAGAAGTGCCCACACACTCAGCCCTTAACCCCAGTGTGCAGAAAGGGTCAAAACGTGTTTTTCAGCAGAAATAAACATGTTTCTGCAAGTTTGGTCAACCCCATGTAAGTTATGGGGCAGTAACATCACACTTTTCAAAACGTGTTTTTCAGCCCGAAATAAACGCGTTTTTTCAGACAACTGAATCTCCTTGTAACAGCAAGGCTCAGAAGAGCCCACACACTCAGCCCTTAACCCCAGTGTGCAGAAAGGGTCAAAACGTGTTTTTCAGCAGAAATAAACATGTTTCTGCAAGTTTGGTCAACCCCATGTAAGTTATGGGGCAGTAACATCACACTTTTCAAAACGTGTTTTTCAGCCCGAAATAAACGCGTTTTTTCAGACAACTGAATCTCCTTGTAACAGCAAGGCTCAGAAGAGCCCACACACTCAGCCCTTAACCCCAGTGTGCAGAAAGGGTCAAAACGTGTTTTTCAGCAGAAATAAACATGTTTCTGCAAGTTTGGTCAACCCCATGTAAGTTATGGGGCAGTAACATCACACTTTTCAAAACGTGTTTTTCAGCCCGAAATAAACGCGTTTTTTCAGACAACTGAATCTCCTTGTAACAGCAAGGCTCAGAAGTGCCCACACACTCAGCCCTTAACCCCAGTGTGCAGAAAGGGTCAAAACGTGTTTTTCAGCAGAAATAAACATGTTTCTGCAAGTTTGGTCAACCCCATGTAAGTTATGGGGCAGTAACATCACACTTTTCAAAACGTGTTTTTCAGCCCGAAATAAACGCGTTTTTTCAGACAACTGAATCTCCTTGTAACAGCAAGGCTCAGAAGAGCCCACACACTCAGCCCTTAACCCCAGTGTGCAGAAAGGGTCAAAACGTGTTTTTCAGCAGAAATAAACATGTTTCTGCAAGTTTGGTCAACCCCATGTAAGTTATGGGGCAGTAACATCACACTTTTCAAAACGTGTTTTTCAGCCCGAAATAAACGCGTTTTTTCAGACAACTGAATCTCCTTGTAACAGCAAGGCTCAGAAGAGCCCACACACTCAGCCCTTAACCCCAGTGTGCAGAAAGGGTCAAAACGTGTTTTTCAGCAGAAATAAACATGTTTCTGCAAGTTTGGTCAACCCCATGTAAGTTATGGGGCAGTAACATCACACTTTTCAAAACGTGTTTTTCAGCCCGAAATAAACGCGTTTTTTCAGACAACTGAATCTCCTTGTAACAGCAAGGCTCAGAAGAGCCCACACACTCAGCCCTTAACCCCAGTGTGCAGAAAGGGTCAAAACGTGTTTTTCAGCAGAAATAAACATGTTTCTGCAAGTTTGGTCAACCCCATGTAAGTTATGGGGCAGTAACATCACACTTTTCAAAACGTGTTTTTCAGCCCGAAATAAACGCGTTTTTTCAGACAACTGAATCTCCTTGTAACAGCAAGGCTCAGAAGAGCCCACACACTCAGCCCTTAACCCCAGTGTGCAGAAAGGGTCAAAACGTGTTTTTCAGCAGAAATAAACATGTTTCTGCAAGTTTGGTCAACCCCATGTAAGTTATGGGGCAGTAACATCACACTTTTCAAAACGTGTTTTTCAGCCCGAAATAAACGCGTTTTTTCAGACAACTGAATCTCCTTGTAACAGCAAGGCTCAGAAGAGCCCACACACTCAGCCCTTAACCCCAGTGTGCAGAAAGGGTCAAAACGTGTTTTTCAGCAGAAATAAACATGTTTCTGCAAGTTTGGTCAACCCCATGTAAGTTATGGGGCAGTAACATCACACTTTTCAAAACGTGTTTTTCAGCACGAAATAAACGCGTTTTTTCAGGCAACTGAATCTACTTGTAACAGCAAGGCTCAGAAGTGCCCACACACTCAGCCCTTAACCCCAGTGTGCAGAAAGGGTCAAAACGTGTTTTTCAGCAGAAATAAACATGTTTCTGCAAGTTTGGTCAACCCCATGTAAGTTATGGGGCAGTAACATCACACTTTTCAAAACGTGTTTTTCAGCCCGAAATAAACGCGTTTTTTCAGACAACTGAATCTCCTTGTAACAGCAAGGCTCAGAAGTGCCCACACACTCAGCCCTTAACCCCAGTGTGCAGAAAGGGTCAAAACGTGTTTTTCAGCAGAAATAAACATGTTTCTGCAAGTTTGGTCAACCCCATGTAAGTTATGGGGCAGTAACATCACACTTTTCAAAACGTGTTTTTCAGCCCGAAATAAACGCGTTTTTTCAGACAACTGAATCTCCTTGTAACAGCAAGGCTCAGAAGAGCCCACACACTCAGCCCTTAACCCCAGTGTGCAGAAAGGGTCAAAACGTGTTTTTCAGCAGAAATAAACATGTTTCTGCAAGTTTGGTCAACCCCATGTAAGTTATGGGGCAGTAACATCACACTTTTCAAAACGTGTTTTTCAGCCCGAAATAAACGCGTTTTTTCAGACAACTGAATCTCCTTGTAACAGCAAGGCTCAGAAGAGCCCACACACTCAGCCCTTAACCCCAGTGTGCAGAAAGGGTCAAAACGTGTTTTTCAGCAGAAATAAACATGTTTCTGCAAGTTTGGTCAACCCCATGTAAGTTATGGGGCAGTAACATCACACTTTTCAAAACGTGTTTTTCAGCCCGAAATAAACGCGTTTTTTCAGACAACTGAATCTCCTTGTAACAGCAAGGCTCATAAGAGCCCACACACTCAGCCCTTAACCCCAATGTGCAGAAAGGGTCAAAACGTGTTTTTCAGCATAAATAAACATGTTTCTGCAAGTTTGGTCAACCCCATGTAAGTTATGGGGCAGTAACATCACACTTTTCAAAACGTGTTTTTCAGCCCGAAATAAACGCGTTTTTTCAAACAACTGAATCTCCTTGTAACAGCAAGGCTCATAAGAGCCCACACACTCAGCCCTTAACCCCAGTGTGCAGAAAGGGTCAAAACGTGTTTTTCAGCATAAATAAACATGTTTCTGCAAGTTTGGTCAACCGCATGTAAGTTATGGGGCAGTAACATCACACTTTTCAAAACGTGTTTTTCAGCCCGAAATAAACGCGTTTTTTCAGACAACTGAATCTCCTTGTAACAGCAAGGCTAAGAAGAGCCCACACACTCAGCCCTTAACCCCAGTGTACAGAAAGTGTCAAAACGTGTTTTTCAGCAGAAATAAACATGTTTCTGCAAGTTTGGTCAACCCCATGTAAGTTATGGGGCAGTAACATGACACTTTTCAAAATATGTTTTTCAGCCCGAAATAAACGCATTTTTTCAGACAACTGAATCTCCTTGTAACAGCAAGGCTAAGAAGAGCCCACACACTCAGCCCTTAACCCCAGTGTACAGAAAGTGTCAAAACGTGTTTTTCAGCAGAAATAAACATGTTTCTGCAAGTTTGGTCAACCCCATGTAAGTTATGGGGCAGTAACATCACACTTTTCAAAACGTGTTTTTCAGCCCGAAATAAACGCGTTTTTTCAGACAACTGAATCTCCTTGTAACAGCAAGGCTCATAAGAGCCCACACACTCAGCCCTTAACCCCAGTGTGCAGAAAGGGTCAAAACGTGTTTTTCAGCATAAATAAACATGTTTCTGCAAGTTTGGTCAACCGCATGTAAGTTATGGGGCAGTAACATCACACTTTTCAAAACGTGTTTTTCAGCCCGAAATAAACGCGTTTTTTCAGACAACTGAATCTCCTTGTAACAGCAAGGCTAAGAAGAGCCCACACACTCAGCCCTTAACCCCAGTGTACAGAAAGTGTCAAAACGTGTTTTTCAGCAGAAATAAACATGTTTCTGCAAGTTTGGTCAACCCCATGTAAGTTATGGGGCAGTAACATGACACTTTTCAAAATATGTTTTTCAGCCCGAAATAAACGCATTTTTTCAGACAACTGAATCTCCTTGTAACAGCAAGGCTAAGAAGAGCCCACACACTCAGCCCTTAACCCCAGTGTACAGAAAGTGTCAAAACGTGTTTTTCAGCAGAAATAAACATGTTTCTGCAAGTTTGGTCAACCCCATGTAAGTTATGGGGCAGTAACATCACACTTTTCAAAACGTGTTTTTCAGCCCGAAATAAACGCGTTTTTTCAGACAACTGAATCTCCTTGTAACAGCAAGGCTCATAAGAGCCCACACACTCAGCCCTTAACCCCAGTGTGCAGAAAGGGTCAAAACGTGTTTTTCAGCATAAATAAACATGTTTCTGCAAGTTTGGTCAACAGCATGTAAGTTATGGGGCAGTAACATCACACTTTTCAAAACGTGTTTTTCAGCCCGAAATAAACGCGTTTTTTCAGACAACTGAATCTCCTTGTAACAGCAAGGCTAAGAAGAGCCCACACACTCAGCCCTTAACCCCAGTGTACAGAAAGTGTCAAAACGTGTTTTTCAGCAGAAATAAACATGTTTCTGCAAGTTTGGTCAACCCCATGTAAGTTATGGGGCAGTAACATCACACTTTTCAAAACGTGTTTTTCAGCCCGAAATAAACGCGTTTTTTCAGACAACTGAATCTCCTTGTAACAGCAAGGCTAAGAAGAGCCCACACACTCAGCCCTTAACCCCAGTGTACAGAAAGTGTCAAAACGTGTTTTTCAGCAGAAATAAACATGTTTCTGCAAGTTTGGTCAACCCCATGTAAGTTATGGGGCAGTAACATGACACTTTTCAAAACGTGTTTTTCAGCCCGAAATAAACGCGTTTTTTCAGACAACTGAATCTCCTTGTAACAGCGAGGCTCAGAAGAGCCCACACACTCAGCCCTTAACCCCAGTGTACAGAAAGTGTCAAAACGTGTTTTTCAGCAGAAATAAACATGTTTCTGCAAGTTTGGTCAACCCCATGTAAGTTATGGGGCAGTAACATCACACTTTTCAAAACGTGTTTTTCAGCCCGAAATAAACGCGTTTTTTCAGACAACTGAATCTCCTTGTAACAGCAAGGCTCACAAGAGCCCACACACTCAGCCCTTAACCCCAGTGTACAGAAAGTGTCCAAACGTGATTTTCAGCAGAAATAAACATGTTTCTGCAAGTTTGGTCAACCCCATGTAAGTTATGGGGCAGTAACATCACACTTTTCAAAACGTGTTTTTCAGCCCGAAATAAACGCGTTTTTTCAGACAACTGAATCTACTTGTAACAGCAAGGCTAGGAAGTGCCCACACACTCAGCCCTTAACCCCAGTGTACAGAAAGTGGCAAAACGTGTTTTTCAGCAGAAATAAACATGTTTCTGCAAGTTTGGTCAACCCCATCTAAGTTATGGAGTAGTAACATCACACTTTTCAAAACGTGTTTTTCAGCCCGAAATAAACGCGTTTTTTCAGACAACTGAATCTCCTTGTAACAGCAAGGCTCACAAGAGCCCACACACTCAGCCCTTAACCCCAGTGTACAGAAAGTGTCAAAACGTGTTTTTCAGCAGAAATAAACATGTTTCTGCAAGTTTGGTCAACCCCATGTAAGTTATGGGGCAGTAAGATCACACTTTTCAAAACGTGTTTTTCAGCCCGAAATAAACGAGTTTTTTCAGGCAACTGAATCTACTTGTAACAGCAAGGCTCAGAGGTGCCCACACACTCAGCCCTTAACCCCAGTGTGCAGAAAGGGTCAAAACGTGTTTTTTAGCAGAAATAAACATGTTTCTGCAAGTTTGTTTAACCCCATGTAAGTTATGGGGCAGTAACATCACACTTTTCAAAACGTGTTTTTCAGCCCGAAATAAACGCGTTTTTTCAGACAACTGAATCTCCTTGTAACAGCAAGGCTCAGAAGAGCCCACACACTCAGCCCTTAACCCCAGTGTACAGAAAGTGTCAAAACGTGTTTTTCAGCAGAAATAAACATGTTTCTGCAAGTTTGGTCAACCCCATGTAAGTTATGGGGCAGTAACATCACACTTTTCAAAACGTGTTTTTCAGCCCGAAATAAACGCGTTTTTTCAGACAACTGAATCTCCTTGTAACAGCAAGGCTCATAAGAGCCCACACACTCAGCCCTTAACCCCAGTGTGCAGAAAGGATCAAAACGTGTTTTTCAGCTGAAATAAACATGTTTCTGCAAGTTTGGTCAACCCCATTTAAGGTATGGGGCAGTAACATCACACTTTTCAAAACGTGTTTTTCAGCCCGAAATAAACGCGTTTTTTCAGACAACTGAATCTCCTTGTAACAGCAAGGCTCAGAAGAGCCCACACACTCAGCCCTTAACCCCAGTGTACAGAAAGTGTCAAAACGTGTTTTTCAGCATAAATAAACATGTTTCTGCAAGTTTGGTCAACCCCATGTAAGTTATGGGGCAGTAACATCACACTTTTCAAAACGTGTTTTTCAGCCCGAAATAAACGCGTTTTTTCAGACAACTGAATCTCCTTGTAACAGCAAGGCTAAGAAGAGCCCACACACTCAGCCCTTAACCCCAGTGTACAGAAAGTGTCAAAACGTGTTTTTCAGCAGAAATAAACATATTTCTGCAAGTTTGGTCAACCCCATGTAAGTTATGGGGCAGTAACATGACACTTTTCAAAACGTGTTTTTCAGCCCGAAATAAACGCGTTTTTTCAGACAACTGAATCTCCTTGTAACAGCAAGGCTCAGAAGAGCCCCCACACTCAGCCCTTAACCCCAGTGTACAGAAAGTGTCAAAACGTGTTTTTCAGCAGAAATAAACATGTTTCTGCAAGTTTGGTCAACCCCATGTAAGTTATGGGGCAGTAACATCACACTTTTCAAAACGTGTTTTTCAGCCCGAAATAAACGCGTTTTTTCAGACAACTGAATCTCCTTGTAACAGCAAGGCTCATAAGAGCCCACACACTCAGCCCTTAACCCCAGTGTGCAGAAAGGATCAAAACGTGTTTTTCAGCTGAAATAAACATGTTTCTGCAAGTTTGGTCAACCCCATTTAAGGTATGGGGCAGTAACATCACACTTTTCAAAACGTGTTTTTCAGCCCGAAATAAACGCGTTTTTTCAGACAACTGAATCTCCTTGTAACAGCAAGGCTCAGAAGAGCCCACACACTCAGCCCTTAACCCCAGTGTACAGAAAGTGTCAAAACGTGTTTTTCAGCATAAATAAACATGTTTCTGCAAGTTTGGTCAACCCCATGTAAGTTATGGGGCAGTAACATCACACTTTTCAAAACGTGTTTTTCAGCCCGAAATAAACGCGTTTTTTCAGACAACTGAATCTCCTTGTAACAGCAAGGCTAAGAAGAGCCCACACACTCAGCCCTTAACCCCAGTGTACAGAAAGTGTCAAAACGTGTTTTTCAGCAGAAATAAACATATTTCTGCAAGTTTGGTCAACCCCATGTAAGTTATGGGGCAGTAACATGACACTTTTCAAAACGTGTTTTTCAGCCCGAAATAAACGCGTTTTTTCAGACAACTGAATCTCCTTGTAACAGCAAGGCTCAGAAGAGCCCCCACACTCAGCCCTTAACCCCAGTGTACAGAAAGTGTCAAAACGTGTTTTTCAGCAGAAATAAACATGTTTCTGCAAGTTTGGTCAACCCCATGTAAGTTATGGGGCAGTAACATCACACTTTTCAAAACGTGTTTTTCAGCCCGAAATAAACGCGTTTTTTCAGACAACTGAATCTCCTTGTAACAGCAAGGCTCAGAAGAGCCCACACACTCAGCCCTTAACCCCAGTGTACAGAAAGTGTCAAAACGTGTTTTTCAGCAGAAATAAACATGTTTCTGCAAGTTTGGTCAACCCCTTGTAAGTTATGGGGCAGTAACATCACACTTTTCAAAACGTGTTTTTCAGCCCGAAATAAACGCGTTTTTTCAGACAACTTAATCTCCTTGTAACAGCAAGGCTCAGAAGAGCCCACACACTCAGCCTTTAACCCCAGTGTACAGAAAGTGTCAAAACGTGTTTTTCAGCAGAAATAAACATGTTTCTGCAAGTTTGGTCAACCCCATGTAAGTTATGGGGCAGTAACATCACACTTTTCAAAACGTGTTTTTCAGCCCGAAATAAACGCGTTTTTTCAGACAACTGAATCTCCTTGTAACAGCAAGGCTCAGAAGAGCCCACACACTCAGCCCTTAACCCCGTGTACAGAAAGTGTCAAAACGTGTTTTTCAGCAGAAATAAACATGTTTCTGCAAGTTTGGTCAACTCCATGTAAGTTATGGGGCAGTAACATCACACTTTTCAAAACGTGTTTTTCAGCCCGAAATAAACGCATTTTTTAAGACAACTGAATCTCCTTGTAACAGCAAGGCTCAGAAGAGCCCACACACTCAGCCCTTAACCCCAGTATACAGAAAGTGTCAAAACGTGTTTTTCAGCAGAAATAAACGTTTCTGCAAGTTTGGTCAACCCCATGTGAGTTATGGGGCAGTAACATCAAAGTTTTCAAAACGTGTTTTTCAGCCCGAAATAAACGCGTTTTTTCAGACAACTGAATCTCCTTGTAACAGCAAGGCTCAGAAGAGCCCACACACTCAGCCCTTAACCCCAGTGTACAGAAAGTGTCAAAACGTGTTTTTCAGCAGAAATAAACATGTTTCTGCAAGTTTGGTCAACCCCATGTAAGTTATGGGGCAGTAACATCACACTTTTCAAAACGTGTTTTTCAGCCCGAAATAAACGCGTTTTTTCAGACAACTTAATCTCCTTGTAACAGCAAGGCTCAGAAGAGCCCACACACTCAGCCTTTAACCCCAGTGTACAGAAAGTGTCAAAACGTGTTTTTCAGAAGAAATAAACATGTTTCTGCAAGTTTGGTCAACCCCATGTAAGTTATGGGGCAGTAACATGACACTTTTCAAAACGTGTTTTTCAGCCCGAAATAAACGCGTTTTTTCAGAAAACTTAATCTCCTTGTAACAGCAAGGCTCAGAAGAGCCCACACACTCAGCCCTTAACCCCAGTGTACAGAAAGTGTCAAAATGTGTTTTTCAGCAGAAATAAACATGTTTCTGCAAGTTTGGTCAACCCCATGTAAGTTATGGGGCAGTAACATCACACTTTTCAAAACGTGTTTTTCAGCCCGAAATAAACGCGTTTTTTCAGACAACTGAATCTCCTTGTAACAGCAAGGCTCAGAAGTGCCCACACACTCAGCCCTTAACCCCAGTGTGCAGAAAGGGTCAAAACGTGTTTTTCAGCAGAAATAAACATGTTTCTACAAGTTTGGTCAACCCCATGTAAGTTATGGGGCAGTAACATCACACTTTTCAAAACGTGTTTTTCAGCCCGAAATAAACGCGTTTTTTCAGACAACTGAATCTCCTTGTAACAGCAAGGCTCAGAAGAGCCCACACACTCAGCCCTTAACCCCAGTGTGCAGAAAGGGTCAAAACGTGTTTTTCAGCAGAAATAAACATGTTTCTGCAAGTTTGGTCAACCCCATGTAAGTTATGGGGCAGTAACATCACACTTTTCAAAACGTGTTTTTCAGCCCGAAATAAACGCGTTTTTTCAGACAACTGAATCTCCTTGTAACAGCAAGGCTCAGAAGTGCCCACACACTCAGCCCTTAACCCCAGTGTGCAGAAAGGGTCAAAACGTGTTTTTCAGCAGAAATAAACATGTTTCTGCAAGTTTGGTCAACCCCATGTAAGTTATGGGGCAGTAACATCACACTTTTCAAAACGTGTTTTTCAGCCCGAAATAAACGCGTTTTTTCAGACAACTGAATCTCCTTGTAACAGCAAGGCTCAGAAGAGCCCACACACTCAGCCCTTAACCCCAGTGTGCAGAAAGGGTCAAAACGTGTTTTTCAGCAGAAATAAACATGTTTCTGCAAGTTTGGTCAACCCCATGTAAGTTATGGGGCAGTAACATCACACTTTTCAAAACGTGTTTTTCAGCCCGAAATAAACGCGTTTTTTCAGACAACTGAATCTCCTTGTAACAGCAAGGCTCAGAAGAGCCCACACACTCAGCCCTTAACCCCAGTGTGCAGAAAGGGTCAAAACGTGTTTTTCAGCAGAAATAAACATGTTTCTGCAAGTTTGGTCAACCCCATGTAAGTTATGGGGCAGTAACATCACACTTTTCAAAACGTGTTTTTCAGCCCGAAATAAATGCGTTTTTTCAGACAACTGAATCTCCTTGTAACAGCAAGGCTCAGAAGAGCCCACACACTCAGCCCTTAACCCCAGTGTGCAGAAAGGGTCAAAACGTGTTTTTCAGCAGAAATAAACATGTTTCTGCAAGTTTGGTCAACCCCATGTAAGTTATGGGGCAGTAACATCACACTTTTCAAAACGTGTTTTTCAGCCCGAAATAAACGCGTTTTTTCAGACAACTGAATCTCCTTGTAACAGCAAGGCTCAGAAGAGCCCACACACTCAGCCCTTAACCCCAGTGTGCAGAAAGGGTCAAAACGTGTTTTTCAGCAGAAATAAACATGTTTCTGCAAGTTTGGTCAACCCCATGTAAGTTATGGGGCAGTAACATCACACTTTTCAAAACGTGTTTTTCAGCCCGAAATAAACGCGTTTTTTCAGGCAACTGAATCTACTTGTAACAGCAAGGCTCAGAAGTGCCCACACACTCAGCCCTTAACCCCAGTGTGCAGAAAGGGTCAAAACGTGTTTTTCAGCAGAAATAAACATGTTTCTGCAAGTTTGGTCAACCCCATGTAAGTTATGGGGCAGTAACATCACACTTTTCAAAACGTGTTTTTCAGCCCGAAATAAACGCGTTTTTTCAGACAACTGAATCTCCTTGTAACAGCAAGGCTCAGAAGAGCCCACACACTCAGCCCTTAACCCCAGTGTGCAAAAAAGGGTCAAAACGTGTTTTTCAGCAGAAATAAACATGTTTCTGCAAGTTTGGTCAACCCCATGTAAGTTATGGGGCAGTAACATCACACTTTTCAAAACGTGTTTTTCAGCCCGAAATTAACGCGTTTTTTCAGACAACTGAATCTCCTTGTAACAGCAAGGCTCATAAGAGCCCACACACTCAGCCCTTAAACCCAGTGTGCAGAAAGGGTCAAAACGTGTTTTTCAGCACAAATAAACATGTTTCTGCAAGTTTGGTCAACCCCATGTAAGTTATGGGGCAGTAACATCACACTTTTCAAAACGTGTTTTTCAGCCCGAAATAAACGCGTTTTTTCAGACAACTGAATCTCCTTGTAACAGCAAGGCTCATAAGAGCCCACACACTCAGCCCTTAACCCCAGTGTGCAGAAAGGGTCAAAACGTGTTTTTCAGCAGAAATAAACATGTTTCTGCAAGTTTGGTCAACCCCATGTAAGTTATGGGGCAGTAACATCACACTTTTCAAAACGTGTTTTTCAGCCCGAAATAAACGCGTTTTTTCAGACAACTGAATCTCCTTGTAACAGCAAGGCTCATAAGAGCCCACACACTCAGCCCTTAACCCCAGTGTGCAGAAAGGGTCAAAACGTGTTTTTCAGCAGAAATAAACATGTTTCTGCAAGTTTGGTCAACCCCATGTAAGTTATGGGGCAGTAACATCACACTTTTCAAAACGTGTTTTTCAGCCCGAAATAAACGCGTTTTTTCAGACAACTGAATCTCCTTGTAACAGCAAGGCTCATAAGAGCCCACACACTCAGCCCTTAACCCCAATGTGCAGAAAGGGTCAAAACGTGTTTTTCAGCATAAATAAACATGTTTCTGCAAGTTTGGTCAACCCCATGTAAGTTATGGGGCAGTAACATCACACTTTTCAAAACGTGTTTTTCAGCCCGAAATAAACGCGTTTTTTCAGACAACTGAATCTCCTTGTAACAGCAAGGCTCATAAGAGCCCACACACTCAGCCCTTAACCCCAGTGTGCAGAAAGGGTCAAAACGTGTTTTTCAGCATAAATAAACATGTTTCTGCAAGTTTGGTCAACCGCATGTAAGTTATGGGGCAGTAACATCACACTTTTCAAAACGTGTTTTTCAGCCCGAAATAAACGCGTTTTTTCAGACAACTGAATCTCCTTGTAACAGCAAGGCTAAGAAGAGCCCACACACTCAGCCCTTAACCCCAGTGTACAGAAAGTGTCAAAACGTGTTTTTCAGCAGAAATAAACATGTTTCTGCAAGTTTGGTCAACCCCATGTAAGTTATGGGGCAGTAACATGACACTTTTCAAAATATGTTTTTCAGCCCGAAATAAACGCATTTTTTCAGACAACTGAATCTCCTTGTAACAGCAAGGCTAAGAAGAGCCCACACACTCAGCCCTTAACCCCAGTGTACAGAAAGTGTCAAAACGTGTTTTTCAGCAGAAATAAACATGTTTCTGCAAGTTTGGTCAACCCCATGTAAGTTATGGGGCAGTAACATCACACTTTTCAAAACGTGTTTTTCAGCCCGAAATAAACGCGTTTTTTCAGACAACTGAATCTCCTTGTAACAGCAAGGCTCATAAGAGCCCACACACTCAGCCCTTAACCCCAGTGTGCAGAAAGGGTCAAAACGTGTTTTTCAGCATAAATAAACATGTTTCTGCAAGTTTGGTCAACCGCATGTAAGTTATGGGGCAGTAACATCACACTTTTCAAAACGTGTTTTTCAGCCCGAAATAAACGCGTTTTTTCAGACAACTGAATCTCCTTGTAACAGCAAGGCTAAGAAGAGCCCACACACTCAGCCCTTAACCCCAGTGTACAGAAAGTGTCAAAACGTGTTTTTCAGCAGAAATAAACATGTTTCTGCAAGTTTGGTCAACCCCATGTAAGTTATGGGGCAGTAACATGACACTTTTCAAAATATGTTTTTCAGCCCGAAATAAACGCATTTTTTCAGACAACTGAATCTCCTTGTAACAGCAAGGCTCAGAAGAGCCCACACACTCAGCCCTTAACCCCAGTGTACAGAAAGTGTCAAAACGTGTTTTTCAGCATAAATAAACATGTTTCTGCAAGTTTGGTCAACCCCATGTAAGTTATGGGGCAGTAACATCACACTTTTCAAAACGTGTTTTTCAGCCCGAAATAAACGCGTTTTTTCAGACAACTGAATCTCCTTGTAACAGCAAGGCTAAGAAGAGCCCACACACTCAGCCCTTAACCCCAGTGTACAGAAAGTGTCAAAACGTGTTTTTCAGCAGAAATAAACATATTTCTGCAAGTTTGGTCAACCCCATGTAAGTTATGGGGCAGTAACATGACACTTTTCAAAACGTGTTTTTCAGCCCGAAATAAACGCGTTTTTTCAGACAACTGAATCTCCTTGTAACAGCAAGGCTCAGAAGAGCCCACACACTCAGCCCTTAACCCCAGTGTACAGAAAGTGTCAAAACGTGTTTTTCAGCAGAAATAAACATGTTTCTGCAAGTTTGGTCAACCCCATGTAAGTTATGGGGCAGTAACATCACACTTTTCAAAACGTGTTTTTCAGCCCGAAATAAACGCGTTTTTTCAGACAACTGAATCTCCTTGTAACAGCAAGGCTCAGAAGAGCCCACACACTCAGCCCTTAACCCCAGTGTACAGAAAGTGTCAAAACGTGTTTTTCAGCAGAAATAAACATGTTTCTGCAAGTTTGGTCAACCCCTTGTAAGTTATGGGGCAGTAACATCACACTTTTCAAAACGTGTTTTTCAGCCCGAAATAAACGCGTTTTTTCAGACAACTTAATCTCCTTGTAACAGCAAGGCTCAGAAGAGCCCACACACTCAGCCTTTAACCCCAGTGTACAGAAAGTGTCAAAACGTGTTTTTCAGCAGAAATAAACATGTTTCTGCAAGTTTGGTCAACCCCATGTAAGTTATGGGGCAGTAACATCACACTTTTCAAAACGTGTTTTTCAGCCCGAAATAAACGCGTTTTTTCAGACAACTGAATCTCCTTGTAACAGCAAGGCTCAGAAGAGCCCACACACTCAGCCCTTAACCCCGTGTACAGAAAGTGTCAAAACGTGTTTTTCAGCAGAAATAAACATGTTTCTGCAAGTTTGGTCAACTCCATGTAAGTTATGGGGCAGTAACATCACACTTTTCAAAACGTGTTTTTCAGCCCGAAATAAACGCATTTTTTAAGACAACTGAATCTCCTTGTAACAGCAAGGCTCAGAAGAGCCCACACACTCAGCCCTTAACCCCAGTATACAGAAAGTGTCAAAACGTGTTTTTCAGCAGAAATAAACATGTTTCTGCAAGTTTGGTCAACCCCATGTGAGTTATGGGGCAGTAACATCAAAGTTTTCAAAACGTGTTTTTCAGCCCGAAATAAACGCGTTTTTTCAGACAACTGAATCTCCTTGTAACAGCAAGGCTCAGAAGAGCCCACACACTCAGCCCTTAACCCCAGTGTACAGAAAGTGTCAAAACGTGTTTTTCAGCAGAAATAAACATGTTTCTGCAAGTTTGGTCAACCCCATGTAAGTTATGGGGCAGTAACATCACACTTTTCAAAACGTGTTTTTCAGCCCGAAATAAACGCGTTTTTTCAGACAACTTAATCTCCTTGTAACAGCAAGGCTCAGAAGAGCCCACACACTCAGCCTTTAACCCCAGTGTACAGAAAGTGTCAAAACGTGTTTTTCAGAAGAAATAAACATGTTTCTGCAAGTTTGGTCAACCCCATGTAAGTTATGGGGCAGTAACATGACACTTTTCAAAACGTGTTTTTCAGCCCGAAATAAACGCGTTTTTTCAGAAAACTTAATCTCCTTGTAACAGCAAGGCTCAGAAGAGCCCACACACTCAGCCCTTAACCCCAGTGTACAGAAAGTGTCAAAATGTGTTTTTCAGCAGAAATAAACATGTTTCTGCAAGTTTGGTCAACCCCATGTAAGTTATGGGGCAGTAACATCACACTTTTCAAAACGTGTTTTTCAGCCCGAAATAAACGCGTTTTTTCAGACAACTGAATCTCCTTGTAACAGCAAGGCTCAGAAGTGCCCACACACTCAGCCCTTAACCCCAGTGTGCAGAAAGGGTCAAAACGTGTTTTTCAGCAGAAATAAACATGTTTCTACAAGTTTGGTCAACCCCATGTAAGTTATGGGGCAGTAACATCACACTTTTCAAAACGTGTTTTTCAGCCCGAAATAAACGCGTTTTTTCAGACAACTGAATCTCCTTGTAACAGCAAGGCTCAGAAGAGCCCACACACTCAGCCCTTAACCCCAGTGTGCAGAAAGGGTCAAAACGTGTTTTTCAGCAGAAATAAACATGTTTCTGCAAGTTTGGTCAACCCCATGTAAGTTATGGGGCAGTAACATCACACTTTTCAAAACGTGTTTTTCAGCCCGAAATAAACGCGTTTTTTCAGACAACTGAATCTCCTTGTAACAGCAAGGCTCAGAAGTGCCCACACACTCAGCCCTTAACCCCAGTGTGCAGAAAGGGTCAAAACGTGTTTTTCAGCAGAAATAAACATGTTTCTGCAAGTTTGGTCAACCCCATGTAAGTTATGGGGCAGTAACATCACACTTTTCAAAACGTGTTTTTCAGCCCGAAATAAACGCGTTTTTTCAGACAACTGAATCTCCTTGTAACAGCAAGGCTCAGAAGAGCCCACACACTCAGCCCTTAACCCCAGTGTGCAGAAAGGGTCAAAACGTGTTTTTCAGCAGAAATAAACATGTTTCTGCAAGTTTGGTCAACCCCATGTAAGTTATGGGGCAGTAACATCACACTTTTCAAAACGTGTTTTTCAGCCCGAAATAAACGCGTTTTTTCAGACAACTGAATCTCCTTGTAACAGCAAGGCTCAGAAGAGCCCACACACTCAGCCCTTAACCCCAGTGTGCAGAAAGGGTCAAAACGTGTTTTTCAGCAGAAATAAACATGTTTCTGCAAGTTTGGTCAACCCCATGTAAGTTATGGGGCAGTAACATCACACTTTTCAAAACGTGTTTTTCAGCCCGAAATAAATGCGTTTTTTCAGACAACTGAATCTCCTTGTAACAGCAAGGCTCAGAAGAGCCCACACACTCAGCCCTTAACCCCAGTGTGCAGAAAGGGTCAAAACGTGTTTTTCAGCAGAAATAAGCATGTTTCTGCAAGTTTGGTCAACCCCATGTAAGTTATGGGGCAGTAACATCACACTTTTCAAAACGTGTTTTTCAGCCCGAAATAAACGCGTTTTTTCAGACAACTGAATCTCCTTGTAACAGCAAGGCTCAGAAGAGCCCACACACTCAGCCCTTAACCCCAGTGTGCAGAAAGGGTCAAAACGTGTTTTTCAGCAGAAATAAACATGTTTCTGCAAGTTTGGTCAACCCCATGTAAGTTATGGGGCAGTAACATCACACTTTTCAAAACGTGTTTTTCAGCCCGAAATAAACGCGTTTTTTCAGGCAACTGAATCTACTTGTAACAGCAAGGCTCAGAAGTGCCCACACACTCAGCCCTTATCCCCAGTGTGCAGAAAGGGTCAAAACGTGTTTTTCAGCAGAAATAAACATGTTTCTGCAAGTTTGGTCAACCCCATGTAAGTTATGGGGCAGTAACATCACACTTTTCAAAACGTGTTTTTCAGCCCGAAATAAACGCGTTTTTTCAGACAACTGAATCTCCTTGTAACAGCAAGGCTCAGAAGAGCCCACACACTCAGCCCTTAACCCCAGTGTGCAAAAAAGGGTCAAAACGTGTTTTTCAGCAGAAATAAACATGTTTCTGCAAGTTTGGTCAACCCCATGTAAGTTATGGGGCAGTAACATCACACTTTTCAAAACGTGTTTTTCAGCCCGAAATTAACGCGTTTTTTCAGACAACTGAATCTCCTTGTAACAGCAAGGCTCATAAGAGCCCACACACTCAGCCCTTAAACCCAGTGTGCAGAAAGGGTCAAAACGTGTTTTTCAGCACAAATAAACATGTTTCTGCAAGTTTGGTCAACCCCATGTAAGTTATGGGGCAGTAACATCACACTTTTCAAAACGTGTTTTTCAGCCCGAAATAAACGCGTTTTTTCAGACAACTGAATCTCCTTGTAACAGCAAGGCTCATAAGAGCCCACACACTCAGCCCTTAACCCCAGTGTGCAGAAAGGGTCAAAACGTGTTTTTCAGCAGAAATAAACATGTTTCTGCAAGTTTGGTCAACCCCATGTAAGTTATGGGGCAGTAACATCACACTTTTCAAAACGTGTTTTTCAGCCCGAAATAAACGCGTTTTTTCAGACAACTGAATCTCCTTGTAACAGCAAGGCTCAGAAGAGCCCACACACTCAGCCCTTAACCCCAGTGTGCAGAAAGGGTCAAAACGTGTTTTTCAGCAGAAATAAACATGTTTCTGCAAGTTTGGTCAACCCCATGTAAGTTATGGGGCAGTAACATCACTATTTTCAAAACGTGTTTTTCAGCCCGAAATAAACGCGTTTTTTCAGACAACTGAATCTCCTTGTAACAGCAAGGCTCAGAAGTGCCCACACACTCAGCCCTTAACCCCAGTGTGCAGAAAGGGTCAAAACGTGTTTTTCAGCAGAAATAAACATGTTTCTGCAAGTTTGGTCAACCCCATGTAAGTTATGGGGCAGTAACATCACACTTTTCAAAACGTGTTTTTCAGCCCGAAATAAACGCGTTTTTTCAGACAACTGAATCTCCTTGTAACAGCAAGGCTCATAAGAGCCCACACACTCAGCCCTTAACCCCAATGTGCAGAAAGGGTCAAAACGTGTTTTTCAGCATAAATAAACATGTTTCTGCAAGTTTGGTCAACCCCATGTAAGTTATGGGGCAGTAACATCACACTTTTCAAAACGTGTTTTTCAGCCCGAAATAAACGCGTTTTTTCAGACAACTGAATCTCCTTGTAACAGCAAGGCTAAGAAGAGCCCACACACTCAGCCCTTAACCCCAGTGTACAGAAAGTGTCAAAACGTGTTTTTCAGCAGAAATAAACATGTTTCTGCAAGTTTGGTCAACCCCATGTAAGTTATGGGGCAGTAACATGACACTTTTCAAAATATGTTTTTCAGCCCGAAATAAACGCATTTTTTCAGACAACTGAATCTCCTTGTAACAGCAAGGCTAAGAAGAGCCCACACACTCAGCCCTTAACCCCAGTGTACAGAAAGTGTCAAAACGTGTTTTTCAGCAGAAATAAACATGTTTCTGCAAGTTTGGTCAACCCCATGTAAGTTATGGGGCAGTAACATCACACTTTTCAAAACGTGTTTTTCAGCCCGAAATAAACGCGTTTTTTCAGACAACTGAATCTCCTTGTAACAGCAAGGCTCATAAGAGCCCACACACTCAGCCCTTAACCCCAGTGTGCAGAAAGGGTCAAAACGTGTTTTTCAGCATAAATAAACATGTTTCTGCAAGTTTGGTCAACCGCATGTAAGTTATGGGGCAGTAACATCACACTTTTCAAAACGTGTTTTTCAGCCCGAAATAAACGCGTTTTTTCAGACAACTGAATCTCCTTGTAACAGCAAGGCTAAGAAGAGCCCACACACTCAGCCCTTAACCCCAGTGTACAGAAAGTGTCAAAACGTGTTTTTCAGCAGAAATAAACATGTTTCTGCAAGTTTGGTCAACCCCATGTAAGTTATGGGGCAGTAACATGACACTTTGCAAAATATGTTTTTCAGCCCGAAATAAACGCATTTTTTCAGACAACTGAATCTCCTTGTAACAGCAAGGCTAAGAAGAGCCCACACACTCAGCCCTTAACCCCAGTGTACAGAAAGTGTCAAAACGTGTTTTTCAGCAGAAATAAACATGTTTCTGCAAGTTTGGTCAAACCCATGTAAGTTATGGGGCAGTAACATCACACTTTTCAAAACGTGTTTTTCAGCCCGAAATAAACGCGTTTTTTCAGACAACTGAATCTACTTGTAACAGCAAGGCTCAGAAGAGCCCACACACTCAGCCCTTAACCCCAGTGTACAGAAACTGTCAAAACGTGTTTTTCAGCAGAAATAAACATGTTTCTGCAAGTTTGGTCAACCCCATGTAAGTTATGGGGCAGTAACATCACACTTTTCAAAACGTGTTTTTCAGCCCAAAATAAACGCGTTTTTTCAGACAACTTAATCTCCTTGTAACAGCAAGGCTCAGAAGAGCCCACACACTCAGCCTTTAACCCCAGTGTACAGAAAGTGTCAAAACGTGTTTTTCAGCAGAAATAAACATGTTTCTGCAAGTTTGGTAAACCCCATGTAAGTTATGGGGCAGTAACATCACACTTTTCAAAACGTGTTTTTCAGCCCGAAATAAACGCGTTTTTTCAGACAACTGAATCTCCTTGTAACAGCAAGGCTCAGAAGAGCCCACACACTCAGCCCTTAACCCCAGTGTACAGAAAGTGTCAAAACGTGTTTTTCAGCAGAAATAAACATGTTTCTGCAAGTTTGGTCAACCCCATGTAAGTTATGGGGCAGTAACATCACACTTTTCAAAACGTGTTTTTCAGCCCGAAATAAACGCGTTTTTTCAGACAACTGAATCTCCTTGTAACAGCGAGGCTCAGAAGAGCCCACACACTCAGCATTTAACCCCAGTGTACAGAAAGTGTCAAAACGTGTTTTTCAGCAGAAATAAACATGTTTCTGCAAGTTTGGTCAACCCCATGTAAGTTATGGGGCAGTAACATCACACTTTTCAAAACGTGTTTTTCAGCCCGAAATAAACGCGTTTTTTCAGACAACTGAATCTCCTTGTAACAGCAAGGCTCACAAGAGCCCACACACTCAGCCCTTAACCCCAGTGTACAGAAAGTGTCCAAACGTGTTTTTCAGCAGAAATAAACATGTTTCTGCAAGTTTGGTCAACCCCATGTAAGTTATGGGGCAGTAACATCACACTTTTCAAAACGTGTTTTTCAGCCCGAAATAAACGCGTTTTTTCAGACAACTGAATCTACTTGTAACAGCAAGGCTCAGAAGTGCCCACACACTCAGCCCTTAACCCCAGTGTACAGAAAGTGTCAAAACGTGTTTTTCAGCAGAAATAAACATGTTTCTGCAAGTTTGGTCAACCCCATCTAAGTTATGGAGTAGTAACATCACACTTTTCAAAACGTGTTTTTCAGCCCGAAATAAACGCGTTTTTTCAGACAACTGAATCTCCTTGTAACAGCAAGGCTCACAAGAGCCCACACACTCAGCCCTTAACCCCAGTGTACAGAAAGTGTCAAAACGTGTTTTTCAGCAGAAATAAACATGTTTCTGCAAGTTTGGTCAACCCCATGTAAGTTATGGGGCAGTAACATCACACTTTTCAAAACGTGTTTTTCAGCCCGAAATAAACGCGTTTTTTCAGACAACTGAATCTCCTTGTAACAGCAAGGCTCATAAGAGCCCACACACTCAGCCCTTAACCCCAGTGTGCAGAAAGGGTCAAAACGTGTTTTTCAGCAGAAATAAACATGTTTCTGCAAGTTTGGTCAACCCCATGTAAGTTATGGGGCAGTAACATCACACTTTTCAAAACGTGTTTTTCAGCCCGAAATAAACGCGTTTTTTCAGACAACTGAATCTCCTTGTAACAGCAAGGCTCATAAGAGCCCACACACTCAGCCCTTAACCCCAATGTGCAGAAAGGGTCAAAACGTGTTTTTCAGCATAAATAAACATGTTTCTGCAAGTTTGGTCAACCCCATGTAAGTTATGGGGCAGTAACATCACACTTTTCAAAACGTGTTTTTCAGCCCGAAATAAACGCGTTTTTTCAGACAACTGAATCTCCTTGTAACAGCAAGGCTCATAAGAGCCCACACACTCAGCCCTTAACCCCAGTGTGCAGAAAGGGTCAAAACGTGTTTTTCAGCATAAATAAACATGTTTCTGCAAGTTTGGTCAACCGCATGTAAGTTATGGGGCAGTAACATCACACTTTTCAAAACGTGTTTTTCAGCCCGAAATAAACGCGTTTTTTCAGACAACTGAATCTCCTTGTAACAGCAAGGCTAAGAAGAGCCCACACACTCAGCCCTTAACCCCAGTGTACAGAAAGTGTCAAAACGTGTTTTTCAGCAGAAATAAACATGTTTCTGCAAGTTTGGTCAACCCCATGTAAGTTATGGGGCAGTAACATGACACTTTTCAAAATATGTTTTTCAGCCCGAAATAAACGCATTTTTTCAGACAACTGAATCTCCTTGTAACAGCAAGGCTAAGAAGAGCCCACACACTCAGCCCTTAACCCCAGTGTACAGAAAGTGTCAAAACGTGTTTTTCAGCAGAAATAAACATGTTTCTGCAAGTTTGGTCAACCCCATGTAAGTTATGGGGCAGTAACATGACACTTTTCAAAATATGTTTTTCAGCCCGAAATAAACGCATTTTTTCAGACAACTGAATCTCCTTGTAACAGCAAGGCTAAGAAGAGCCCACACACTCAGCCCTTAACCCCAGTGTACAGAAAGTGTCAAAACGTGTTTTTCAGCAGAAATAAACATGTTTCTGCAAGTTTGGTCAACCCCATGTAAGTTATGGGGCAGTAACATCACACTTTTCAAAACGTGTTTTTCAGCCCGAAATAAACGCGTTTTTTCAGACAACTGAATCTCCTTGTAACAGCAAGGCTCATAAGAGCCCACACACTCAGCCCTTAACCCCAGTGTGCAGAAAGGGTCAAAACGTGTTTTTCAGCATAAATAAACATGTTTCTGCAAGTTTGGTCAACCGCATGTAAGTTATGGGGCAGTAACATCACACTTTTCAAAACGTGTTTTTCAGCCCGAAATAAACGCGTTTTTTCAGACAACTGAATCTCCTTGTAACAGCAAGGCTAAGAAGAGCCCACACACTCAGCCCTTAACCCCAGTGTACAGAAAGTGTCAAAACGTGTTTTTCAGCAGAAATAAACATGTTTCTGCAAGTTTGGTCAACCCCATGTAAGTTATGGGGCAGTAACATGACACTTTTCAAAATATGTTTTTCAGCCCGAAATAAACGCATTTTTTCAGACAACTGAATCTCCTTGTAACAGCAAGGCTAAGAAGAGCCCACACACTCAGCCCTTAACCCCAGTGTACAGAAAGTGTCAAAACGTGTTTTTCAGCAGAAATAAACATGTTTCTGCAAGTTTGGTCAAACCCATGTAAGTTATGGGGCAGTAACATCACACTTTTCAAAACGTGTTTTTCAGCCCGAAATAAACGCGTTTTTTCAGACAACTGAATCTACTTGTAACAGCAAGGCTCAGAAGAGCCCACACACTCAGCCCTTAACCCCAGTGTACAGAAACTGTCAAAACGTGTTTTTCAGCAGAAATAAACATGTTTCTGCAAGTTTGGTCAACCCCATGTAAGTTATGGGGCAGTAACATCACACTTTTCAAAACGTGTTTTTCAGCCCGAAATAAACGCGTTTTTTCAGACAACTTAATCTCCTTGTAACAGCAAGGCTCAGAAGAGCCCACACACTCAGCCTTTAACCCCAGTGTACAGAAAGTGTCCAAACGTGTTTTTCAGCAGAAATAAACATGTTTCTGCAAGTTTGGTCAACCCCATGTAAGTTATGGGGCAGTAACATCACACTTTTCAAAACGTGTTTTTCAGCCCGAAATAAACGCGTTTTTTCAGACAACTGAATCTACTTGTAACAGCAAGGCTCAGAAGTGCCCACACACTCAGCCCTTAACCCCAGTGTACAGAAAGTGTCAAAACGTGTTTTTCAGCAGAAATAAACATGTTTCTGCAAGTTTGGTCAACCCCATCTAAGTTATGGAGTAGTAACATCACACTTTTCAAAACGTGTTTTTCAGCCCGAAATAAACGCGTTTTTTCAGACAACTGAATCTCCTTGTAACAGCAAGGCTCACAAGAGCCCACACACTCAGCCCTTAACCCCAGTGTACAGAAAGTGTCAAAACGTGTTTTTCAGCAGAAATAAACATGTTTCTGCAAGTTTGGTCAACCCCATGTAAGTTATGGGGCAGTAACATTACACTTTTCAAAACGTGTTTTTCAGCCCGAAATAAACGCGTTTTTTCAGACAACTGAATCTCCTTGTAACAGCAAGGCTCATAAGAGCCCACACACTCAGCCCTTAACCCCAGTGTGCAGAAAGGGTCAAAACGTGTTTTTCAGCATAAATAAACATGTTTCTGCAAGTTTGGTCAACCGCATGTAAGTTATGGGGCAGTAACATCACACTTTTCAAAACGTGTTTTTCAGCCCGAAATAAACGCGTTTTTTCAGACAACTGAATCTCCTTGTAACAGCAAGGCTAAGAAGAGCCCACACACTCAGCCCTTAACCCCAGTGTACAGAAAGTGTCAAAACGTGTTTTTCAGCAGAAATAAACATGTTTCTGCAAGTTTGGTCAACCCCATGTAAGTTATGGGGCAGTAACATGACACTATTCAAAATATGTTTTTCAGCCCGAAATAAACGCATTTTTTCAGACAACTGAATCTCCTTGTAACAGCAAGGCTAAGAAGAGCCCACACACTCAGCCCTTAACCCCAGTGTACAGAAAGTGTCAAAACGTGTTTTTCAGCAGAAATAAACATGTTTCTGCAAGTTTGGTCAACCCCATGTAAGTTATGGGGCAGTAACATCACACTTTTCAAAACGTGTTTTTCAGCCCGAAATAAACGCGTTTTTTCAGACAACTGAATCTCCTTGTAACAGCAAGGCTCATAAGAGCCCACACACTCAGCCCTTAACCCCAGTGTGCAGAAAGGGTCAAAACGTGTTTTTCAGCATAAATAAACATGTTTCTGCAAGTTTGGTCAACCGCATGTAAGTTATGGGGCAGTAACATCACACTTTTCAAAACGTGTTTTTCAGCCCGAAATAAACGCGTTTTTTCAGACAACTGAATCTCCTTGTAACAGCAAGGCTAAGAAGAGCCCACACACTCAGCCCTTACCCCAGTGTACAGAAAGTGTCAAAACGTGTTTTTCAGCAGAAATAAACATGTTTCTGCAAGTTTGGTCAACCCCATGTAAGTTATGGGGCAGTAACATGACACTTTGCAAAATATGTTTTTCAGCCGAAATAAACGCATTTTTTCAGACAACTGAATCTCCTTGTAACAGCAAGGCTAAGAAGAGCCCACACACTCAGCCCCTTAACCCCAGTGTACAGAAAGTGTCAAACGTGTTTTTCAGCAGAAATAAACATGTTTCTGCAAGTTTGGTCAAACCCATGTAAGTTATGGGGCAGTAACATCACACTTTTCAAAACGTGTTTTTCAGCCCGAAATAAACGCGTTTTTTCAGACAACTGAATCTACTTGTAACAGCAAGGCTCAGAAGAGCCCACACACTCAGCCCTTAACCCCAGTGTACAGAAACTGTCAAAACGTGTTTTTCAGCAGAAATAAACATGTTTCTGCAAGTTTGGTCAACCCCATGTAAGTTATGGGGCAGTAACATCACACTTTTTCAAAACGTGTTTTTCAGCCCAAAATAAACGCGTTTTTTCAGACAACTTAATCTCCTTGTAACAGCAAGGCTCAGAAGAGCCCACACACTCAGCCTTTAACCCCAGTGTACAGAAAGTGTCAAAACGTGTTTTTCAGCAGAAATAAACATGTTTCTGCAAGTTTGGTAAACCCCATGTA
The DNA here is from genome assembly GCF_040954835.1 of Lepisosteus oculatus. NCBI lineage: Eukaryota > Metazoa > Chordata > Actinopteri > Semionotiformes > Lepisosteidae > Lepisosteus > Lepisosteus oculatus. The sequence goes on from NW_027168162.1 coordinate 34,339, forward strand.
AGTTATGGGGCAGTAACATCACACTTTTCAAAACGTGTTTTTCAGCCCGAAATAAACGCGTTTTTTCAGACAACTGAATCTCCTTGTAACAGCAAGGCTCAGAAGAGCCCACACACTCAGCCCTTAACCCCAGTGTACAGAAAGTGTCAAAACGTGTTTTTCAGCAGAAATAAACATGTTTCTGCAAGTTTGGTCAACCCCATGTAAGTTATGGGGCAGTAACATCACACTTTTCCAAAACGTGTTTTTCAGCCCGAAATAAACGCGTTTTTTCAGACAACTGAATCTCCTTGTAACAGCGAGGCTCAGAAGAGCCCACACACTCAGCATTTAACCCCAGTGTACAGAAAGTGTCAAAACGTGTTTTTCAGCAGAAATAAACATGTTTCTGCAAGTTTGGTCAACCCCATGTAAGTTATGGGGCAGTAACATCACACTTTTCAAAACGTGTTTTTCAGCCCGAAATAAACGCGTTTTTTCAGACAACTGAATCTCCTTGTAACAGCAAGGCTCACAGAGCCCACACACTCAGCCCTTAACCCCAGTGTACAGAAAGTGTCAAAACGTGTTTTTCAGCAGAAATAAACATGTTTCTGCAAGTTTGGTCAACCCCATGTAAGTTATGGGGCAGTAACATCACACTTTTCAAAACGTGTTTTTCAGCCCGAAATAAACGCGTTTTTTCAGACAACTGAATCTCCTTGTAACAGCAAGGCTCATAAGAGCCCACACACTCAGCCCTTAACCCCAGTGTGCAGAAAGGGTCAAAAACGTGTTTTTTCAGCAGAAATAAACATGTTTCTGCAAGTTTGGTCAACCCCATGTAAGTTATGGGGCAGTAACATCACACTTTTCAAAACGTGTTTTTCAGCCCGAAATAAACGCGTTTTTTCAGACAACTGAATCTCCTTGTAACAGCAAGGCTCATAAGAGCCCACACACTCAGCCCTTAACCCCAATGTGCAGAAAGGGTCAAAACGTGTTTTTCAGCATAAATAAACATGTTTCTGCAAGTTTGGTCAACCCCATGTAAGTTATAGGGCAGTAACATCGCACTTTTCAAAACGTGTTTTTCAGCCCGAAATAAACGCGTTTTTCAGACAACTGAATCTCCTTGTAACAGCAAGGCTCACAAGAGCCCACACACTCAGCCCTTAACCCCAGTGTACAGAAAGTGTCAAAACGTGTTTTTCAGCAGAAATAAACATGTTTCTGCAAGTTTGGTCAACCCCATGTAAGTTATGGGGCAGTAACATCACACTTTTCAAAACGTGTTTTTCAGCCCGAAATAAACGCGTTTTTTCAGACAACTGAATCTCCCTTGTAACAGCAAGGCTCACAAGAGCCCACACACTCAGCCCTTTAACCCCAGTGTACAGAAAGTGTCAAAACGTGTTTTTCAGCAGAAATAAACATGTTTCTGCAAGTTTGGTCAACCCCCATCTAAGTTATGGGGCAGTAACATCACACTTTTCAAAACGTGTTTTTTCAGCCCGAAATAAACGCGTTTTTTCAGGCAACTGAATCTACTTGTAACAGCAAGGCTCAGAAGAGCCCACACACTCAGCCCTTAACCGCAGTGTGCAGAAAGGGTCAAAACGTGTTTTTTAGCAGAAATAAACATGTTTCTGCAAGTTTGGTCAACCCCATGTAAGTTATGGGGCACTAACATCACACTTTTCAAAACGTGTTTTTCAGCCCGAAATAAACGCGTTTTTTCAGACAACTGAATCTCCTTGTAACAGCAAGGCTCACAAGAGCCCACACACTCAGCCCTTAACCCCAGTGTACAGAAAGTGTCAAAACGTGTTTTTCAGCAGAAATAAACATGTTTCTGCAAGTTTGGTCAACCCCATGTAAGTTATGGGGCAGTAACATCACACTTTTCAAAACGTGTTTTTCAGCCCGAAATAAACGCGTTTTTTCAAACAACTGAATCTCCTTGTAACAGCAAGGCTCAGAAGAGCCCACACACTCAGCCCTTAACCCCAGTGTACAGAAAGTGTCAAAACGTGTTTTTCAGCAGAAATAAACATGTTTCTGCAAGTTTGGTCAACCCCATGTAAGTTATGGGGCAGTAACATCACACTTTTCAAAACGTGTTTTTCAGCCCGAAATAAACGCGTTTTTCAGACAACTGAATCTCCTTGTAACAGCAAGGCTCAGAAGAGCCCACACACTCAGCCCTTAACCCCAGTGTACAGAAGTGTCAAAACGTGTTTTTCAGCAGAAATAAACATGTTTCTGCAAGTTTGGTCAACCCCATGTAAGTTATGGGGCAGTAACATCACACTTTTCAAAACGTGTTTTTCAGCCCGAAATAAACGCGTTTTTTCAGACAACTGAATCTCCTTGTAACAGCAAGGCTCAGAAGAGCCACACACTCAGCCCTTAACCCCAGTGTACAGAAAGTGTCAAAACGTGTTTTTCAGCAGAAATAAACATGTTTCTGGAAGTTTGGTCAACCCCATGTAAGTTATGGGGCAGTAACATCACACTTTTCAAAACGTGTTTTTCAGCCCGAAATAAACACGTTTTTCAGACAACTGAATCTCCTTGTAACAGCAAGGCTCAGAAGAGCCCACACACTCAGCCCTTAACCCCAGTGTACAGAAAGTGTCAAAACGTGTTTTCAGCAGAAATAAACATGTTTCTGCAAGTTTGGTCAACCCCATGTAAGTTATGGGGCAGTAACATCACACTTTCAAACGTGTTTTTCAGCCCGAAATAAACGCGTTTTTTCAGACAACTGAATCTCCTTGTAACAGCAAGGCTAAGAAGAGCCCACACACTCAGCCCTTAACCCCAGTGTACAGAAAGTGTCAAAACGTGTTTTTCAGCAGAAATAAACATGTTTCTGCAAGTTTGGTCAACCCCATGTAAGTTATGGGGCAGTAACATGACACTTTTCAAAATATGTTTTTCAGCCCGAAATAAACGCATTTTTTCAGACAACTGAATCTCCTTGTAACAGCAAGGCTAAGAAGAGCCCACACACTCAGCCCTTAACCCCAGTGTACAGAAAGTGTCAAAACGTGTTTTTCAGCAGAAATAAACATGTTTCTGCAAGTTTGGTCAACCCCATGTAAGTTATGGGGCAGTAACATCACACTTTTCAAAACGTGTTTTTCAGCCCGAAATAAACGCGTTTTTTCAGACAACTGAATCTCCTTGTAACAGCAAGGCTCATAAGAGCCCACACACTCAGCCCTTAACCCCAGTGTGCAGAAAGGGTCAAAACGTGTTTTTCAGCATAAATAAACATGTTTCTGCAAGTTTGGTCAACCGCATGTAAGTTATGGAGCAGTAACATCACACTTTTCAAAACGTGTTTTTTCAGCCCGAAATAAACGCGTTTTTTCAGACAACTGAATCTCCTTGTAACAGCAAGGCTAAGAAGAGCCCACACACTCAGCCCTTAACCCCAGTGTACAGAAAGTGTCAAAACGTGTTTTTCAGCAGAAATAAACATGTTTCTGCAAGTTTGGTCAACCCCATGTAAGTTATGGGGCAGTAACATGACACTTTTCAAAATATGTTTTTCAGCCCGAAATAAACGCATTTTTTCAGACAACTGAATCTCCTTGTAACAGCAAGGCTAAGAAGAGCCCACACACTCAGCCCTTAACCCCAGTGTACAGAAAGTGTCAAAAACGTGTTTTTCAGCAGAAATAAACATGTTTCTGCAAGTTTGGTCAACCCCATGTAAGTTATGGGGCAGTAACATCACACTTTTCAAAACGTGTTTTTCAGCCCGAAATAAACGCGTTTTTTCAGACAACTGAATCTCCTTGTAACAGCGAGGCTCAGAAGAGCCCACACACTCAGCATTTAACCCCAGTGTACAGAAAGTGTCAAAACGTGTTTTTCAGCAGAAATAAACATGTTTCTGCAAGTTTGGTCAACCCCATGTAAGTTATGGGGCAGTAACATCACACTTTTCAAAACGTGTTTTTCAGCCCGAAATAAACGCGTTTTTTCAGACAACTGAATCTCCTTGTAACAGCAAGGCTCATAAGAGCCCACACACTCAGCCCTTAACCCCAGTGTTGCAGAAAGGGTCAAAACGTGTTTTCAGCATAAATAAACATGTTTCTGCAAGTTTGGTCAACCGCATGTAAGTTATGGAGCAGTAACATCACACTTTTCAAAACGTGTTTTTCAGCCCGAAATAAACGCGTTTTTTCAGACAACTGAATCTCCTTGTAACAGCAAGGCTCACAAGAGCCCACACACTCAGCCCTTAACCCCAGTGTACAGAAAGTGTCCAAACGTGTTTTTCAGCAGAAATAAACATGTTTCTGCAAGTTTGGTCAACCCCATGTAAGTTATGGGGCAGTAACATCACACTTTTCAAAACGTGTTTTTCAGCCCGAAATAAACGCGTTTTTTCAGACAACTGAATCTACTTGTAACAGCAAGGCTCAGAAGTGCCCACACACTCAGCCCTTAACCCCAGTGTACAGAAAGTGTCAAAACGTGTTTTTCAGCAGAAATAAACATGTTTCTGCAAGTTTGGTCAACCCCATCTAAGTTATGGAGTAGTAACATCACACTTTTCAAACGTGTTTTTCAGCCCGAAATAAACGCGTTTTTTCAGACAACTGAATCTCCTTGTAACAGCAAGGCTCACAAGAGCCCACACACTCAGCCCTTAACCCCAGTGTACAGAAAGTGTCAAAACGTGTTTTTCAGCAGAAATAAACATGTTTCTGCAAGTTTGGTCAACCCATGTAAGTTATGGGGCAGTAACATCACACTTTTCAAAACGTGTTTTTCAGCCCGAAATAAACGCGTTTTTTCAGACAACTGAATCTCCTTGTAACAGCAAGGCTCATAGAGCCCACACACTCAGCCCTTAACCCCAGTGTGCAGAAAGGGTCAAAACGTGTTTTTCAGCAGAAATAAACATGTTTCCTGCAAGTTTGGTCAACCCCATGTAAGTTATGGGGCAGTAACATCACACTTTTCAAAACGTGTTTTTCAGCCCGAAATAAACGCGTTTTTTCAGACAACTGAATCTCCTTGTAACAGCAAGGCTCATAAGAGCCCACACACTCAGCCCTTAACCCCAATGTGCAGAAAGGGTCAAAACGTGTTTTTCAGCAGAAATAAACATGTTTCTGCAAGTTTGGTCAACCCCATGTAAGTTATGGGGCAGTAACATCACACTTTTCAAAACGTGTTTTTCAGCCCGAAATAAACGCGTTTTTTCAGACAACTGAATCTCCTTGTAACAGCAAGGCTCATAAGAGCCCACACACTCAGCCCTTAACCCCAGTGTGCAGAAAGGGTCAAAACGTGTTTTTCAGCATAAATAAACATGTTTCTGCAAGTTTGGTCAACCGCATGTAAGTTATGGGGCAGTAACATCACACTTTTCAAAACGTGTTTTTCAGCCCGAAATAAACGCGTTTTTTTCAGACAACTGAATCTCCTTGCAACAGCAAGGCTAAGAAGAGCCCACACACTCAGCCCTTAACCCAGTGTACAGAAAGTGTCAAAACGTGTTTTTCAGCAGAAATAAACATGTTTCTGCAAGTTTGGTCAACCCCATGTAAGTTATGGGGCAGTAACATGACACTTTTCAAAATATGTTTTTCAGCCCGAAATAAACGCATTTTTTCAGACAACTGAATCTCCTTGTAACAGCAAGGCTAAGAAGAGCCCACACACTCAGCCCTTAACCCCAGTGTACAGAAAGTGTCAAAACGTGTTTTTCAGCAGAAATAAACATGTTTCTGCAAGTTTGGTCAACCCATGTAAGTTATGGGGCAGTAACATCACACTTTTCAAAACGTGTTTTTCAGCCCGAAATAAACGCGTTTTTTCAGACAACTGAATCTACTTGTAACAGCAAGGCTCAGAAGAGCCCACACACTCAGCCCTTAACCCCAGTGTACAGAAACTGTCAAAACGTGTTTTCAGCAGAAATAAACATGTTTCTGCAAGTTTGGTCAACCCCATGTAAGTTATGGGGCAGTAACATCACACTTTTCAAAACGTGTTTTTCAGCCCAAAATAAACGCGTTTTTTCAGACAACTTAATCTCCTTGTAACAGCAAGGCTCAGAAGAGCCCACACACTCAGCCTTTAACCCCAGTGTACAGAAAGTGTCAAAACGTGTTTTTCAGCAGAAATAAACATGTTTCTGCAAGTTTGGTAAACCCCATGTAAGTTATGGGGCAGTAACATCACACTTTTCAAAACGTGTTTTTCAGCCCGAAATAAACGCGTTTTTTCAGACAACTTAATCTCCTTGTAACAGCAAGGCTCAGAAGAGCCCACACACTCAGCCTTTAACCCCAGTGTACAGAAAGTGTCAAAACGTGTTTTTCAGCAGAAATAAACATGTTTCTGCAAGTTTGGTAAACCCCATGTAAGTTATGGGGCAGTAACATCACACTTTTCAAAACGTGTTTTTCAGCCCGAAATAAACGCGTTTTTTCAGACAACTGAATCTCCTTGTAACAGCAAGGCTCAGAAGAGCCCACACACTCAGCCCTTAACCCCAGTGTACAGAAAGTGTCAAAACGTGTTTTTCAGCAGAAATAAACATGTTTCTGCAAGTTTGGTCAACCCCATGTAAGTTATGGGGCAGTAACATCACACTTTTCAAAACGTGTTTTTCAGCCCGAAATAAACGCGTTTTTTCAGACAACTGAATCTCCTTGTAACAGCGAGGCTCAGAAGAGCCCACACACTCAGCATTTAACCCCAGTGTACAGAAAGTGTCAAAACGTGTTTTTCAGCAGAAATAAACATGTTTCTGCAAGTTTGGTCAACCCCATGTAAGTTATGGGGCAGTAACATCACACTTTTCAAAACGTGTTTTTCAGCCCGAAATAAACGCGTTTTTTCAGACAACTGAATCTCCTTGTAACAGCAAGGCTCACAAGAGCCCACACACTCAGCCCTTAACCCCAGTGTACAGAAAGTGTCCAAACGTGTTTTTCAGCAGAAATAAACATGTTTCTGCAAGTTTGGTCAACCCCATGTAAGTTATGGGGCAGTAACATCACACTTTTCAAAACGTGTTTTTCAGCCCGAAATAAACGCGTTTTTTCAGACAACTGAATCTACTTGTAACAGCAAGGCTCAGAAGTGCCCACACACTCAGCCCTTAACCCCAGTGTACAGAAAGTGTCAAAACGTGTTTTTCAGCAGAAATAAACATGTTTCTGCAAGTTTGGTCAACCCCATCTAAGTTATGGAGTAGTAACATCACACTTTTCAAAACGTGTTTTTCAGCCCGAAATAAACGCGTTTTTTCAGACAACTGAATCTCCTTGTAACAGCAAGGCTCATAAGAGCCCACACACTCAGCCCTTAACCCCCAGTGTGCAGAAAGGGTCAAAACGTGTTTTTCAGCAGAAATAAACATGTTTCTGCAAGTTTGGTCAACCCCATGTAAGTTATGGGGCAGTAACATCACACTTTTCAAAAACGTGTTTTTCAGCCCGAAATAAACGCGTTTTTTCAGACAACTGAATCTCCTTGTAACAGCAAGGCTCAGAAGAGCCCACACACTCAGCCCTTAACCCCAATGTGCAGAAAGGGTCAAAACGTGTTTTTCAGCATAAATAAACATGTTTCTGCAAGTTTGGTCAACCCCATGTAAGTTATGGGGCAGTAACATCACACTTTTCAAAACGTGTTTTTCAGCCCGAAATAAACGCGTTTTTTCAGACAACTGAATCTCCTTGTAACAGCAAGGCTCATAAGAGCCCACACACTCAGCCCTTAACCCCAGTGTGCAGAAAGGGTCAAAACGTGTTTTTCAGCATAAATAAACATGTTTCTGCAAGTTTGGTCAACCGCATGTAAGTTATGGGGCAGTAACATCACACTTTTCAAAACGTGTTTTTCAGCCCGAAATAAACGCGTTTTTCAGACAACTGAATCTCCTTGTAACAGCAAGGCTAAGAAGAGCCCACACACTCAGCCCTTAACCCCAGTGTACAGAAAGTGTCAAAACGTGTTTTTCAGCAGAAATAAACATGTTTCTGCAAGTTTGGTCAACCCCATGTAAGTTATGGGGCAGTAACATGACACTTTTCAAAATATGTTTTTCAGCCCGAAATAAACGCATTTTTTCAGACAACTGAATCTCCTTGTAACAGCAAGGCTAAGAAGAGCCCACACACTCAGCCCTTAACCCCAGTGTACAGAAAGTGTCAAAACGTGTTTTTCAGCAGAAATAAACATGTTTCTGCAAGTTTGGTCAACCCCATGTAAGTTATGGGGCAGTAACATCACACTTTTCAAAACGTGTTTTCAGCCCGAAATAAACGCGTTTTTTCAGACAACTGAATCTCCTTGTAACAGCAAGGCTCATAAGAGCCCACACACTCAGCCCTTAACCCCAGTGTGCAGAAAGGGTCAAAACGTGTTTTTCAGCATAAATAAACATGTTTCTGCAAGTTTGGTCAACCGCATGTAAGTTATGGAGCAGTAACATCACACTTTTCAAAACGTGTTTTTCAGCCCGAAATAAACGCGTTTTTTCAGACAACTGAATCTCCTTGTAACAGCAAGGCTAAGAAGAGCCCACACACTCAGCCCTTAACCCCAGTGTACAGAAAGTGTCAAAACGTGTTTTTCAGCAGAAATAAACATGTTTCTGCAAGTTTGGTCAACCCCATGTAAGTTATGGGGCAGTAACATGACACTTTTCAAAATATGTTTTTCAGCCCGAAATAAACGCATTTTTTCAGACAACTGAATCTCCTTGTAACAGCAAGGCTAAGAAGAGCCCACACACTCAGCCCTTAACCCCAGTGTACAGAAAGTGTCAAAACGTGTTTTTCAGCAGAAATAAACATGTTTCTGCAAGTTTGGTCAACCCCATGTAAGTTATGGGGCAGTAACATCACACTTTTCAAAACGTGTTTTTCAGCCCGAAATAAACGCGTTTTTTCAGACAACTGAATCTCCTTGTAACAGCGAGGCTCAGAAGAGCCCACACACTCAGCATTTAACCCCAGTGTACAGAAAGTGTCAAAACGTGTTTTTCAGCAGAAATAAACATGTTTCTGCAAGTTTGGTCAACCCCATGTAAGTTATGGGGCAGTAACATCACACTTTTCAAAACGTGTTTTTCAGCCCGAAATAAACGCGTTTTTTCAGACAACTGAATCTCCTTGTAACAGCAAGGCTCACAAGAGCCCACACACTCAGCCCTTAACCCCAGTGTACAGAAAGTGTCCAAACGTGTTTTTCAGCAGAAATAAACATGTTTCTGCAAGTTTGGTCAAACCCATGTAAGTTATGGGGCAGTAACATCACACTTTTCAAAACGTGTTTTTCAGCCCGAAATAAACGCGTTTTTCAGACAACTGAATCTACTTGTAACAGCAAGGCTCAGAAGTGCCCACACACTCAGCCCTTAACCCCAGTGTACAGAAAGTGTCAAAACGTGTTTTTCAGCAGAAATAACATGTTTCTGCAAGTTTGGTCAACCCCATCTAAGTTATGGAGTAGTAACATCACACTTTCAAAACGTGTTTTTCAGCCCGAAATAAACGCGTTTTTTCAGACAACTGAATCTCCTTGTAACAGCAAGGCTCACAAGAGCCCACACACTCAGCCCTTAACCCCAGTGTACAGAAAGTGTCAAAACGTGTTTTTCAGCAGAAATAAACATGTTTCTGCAAGTTTGGTCAACCCCATGTAAGTTATGGGGCAGTAACATCACACTTTTCAAAACGTGTTTTTCAGCCCGAAATAAACGCGTTTTTTCAGACAACTGAATCTCCTTGTAACAGCAAGGCTCATAAGAGCCCACACACTCAGCCCTTAACCCCAGTGTGCAGAAAGGGTCAAAACGTGTTTTTCAGCAGAAATAAACATGTTTCTGCAAGTTTGGTCAACCCCATGTAAGTTATGGGGCAGTAACATCACACTTTTCAAAACGTGTTTTTCAGCCCGAAATAAACGCGTTTTTTTCAGACAACTGAATCTCCTTGTAACAGCAAGGCTCATAAGAGCCCACACACTCAGCCCTTAACCCCAGTGTGCAGAAAGGGTCAAAACGTGTTTTTCAGCATAAATAAACATGTTTCTGCAAGTTTGGTCAACCGCATGTAAGTTATGGGGCAGTAACATCACACTTTTCAAAACGTGTTTTTCAGCCCGAAATAAACGCGTTTTTTCAGACAACTGAATCTCCTTGCAACAGCAAGGCTAAGAAGAGCCCACACACTCAGCCCTTAACCCCAGTGTACAGAAAGTGTCAAAACGTGTTTTTCAGCAGAAATAAACATGTTTCTGCAAGTTTGGTCAACCCCATGTAAGTTATGGGGCAGTAACATGACACTTTTCAAAATATGTTTTTCAGCCCGAAATAAACGCATTTTTTCAGACAACTGAATCTCCTTGTAACAGCAAGGCTAAGAAGAGCCCACACACTCAGCCCTTAACCCCAGTGTACAGAAAGTGTCAAAACGTGTTTTTCAGCAGAAATAAACATGTTTCTGCAAGTTTGGTCAACCCCATGTAAGTTATGGGGCAGTAACATCACACTTTTCAAAACGTGTTTTTCAGCCCGAAATAAACGCGTTTTTTCAGACAACTGAATCTACTTGTAACAGCAAGGCTCAGAAGAGCCCACACACTCAGCCCTTAACCCCAGTGTACAGAAACTGTCAAAACGTGTTTTTCAGCAGAAATAAACATGTTTCTGCAAGTTTGGTCAACCCCATGTAAGTTATGGGGCAGTAACATCACACTTTTCAAAACGTGTTTTTCAGCCCAAAATAAACGCGTTTTTTTCAGACAACTTAATCTCCTTGTAACAGCAAGGCTCAGAAGAGCCCACACACTCAGCCTTTAACCCCAGTGTACAGAAAGTGTCAAAACGTGTTTTTCAGCAGAAATAAACATGTTTCTGCAAGTTTGGTAAACCCCATGTAAGTTATGGGGGCAGTAACATCACACTTTTCAAAACGTGTTTTTCAGCCCGAAATAAACGCGTTTTTTCAGACAACTGAATCTCCTTGTAACAGCAAGGCTCAGAAGAGCCCACACACTCAGCCCTTAACCCCAGTGTACAGAAAGTGTCAAAAACGTGTTTTTCAGCAGAAATAAACATGTTTCTGCAAGTTTGGTCAACCCCATGTAAGTTATGGGGCAGTAACATCACACTTTTCAAAACGTGTTTTTCAGCCCGAAATAAACGCGTTTTTTCAGACAACTGAATCTCCTTGTAACAGCGAGGCTCAGAAGAGCCCACACACTCAGCATTTAACCCCCAGTGTACAGAAAGTGTCAAAACGTGTTTTTCAGCAGAAATAAACATGTTTCTGCAAGTTTGGTCAACCCCATGTAAGTTATGGGGCAGTAACATCACACTTTTCAAAACGTGTTTTTCAGCCCGAAATAAACGCGTTTTTTCAGACAACTGAATCTACTTGTAACAGCAAGGCTCAGAAGTGCCCACACACTCAGCCCTTAACCCCAGTGTACAGAAAGTGTCAAAACGTGTTTTTCAGCAGAAATAAACATGTTTCTGCAAGTTTGGTCAACCCCATCTAAGTTATGGAGTAGTAACATCACACTTTTCAAAACGTGTTTTTCAGCCCGAAATAAACGCGTTTTTTCAGACAACTGAATCTCCTTGTAACAGCAAGGCTCACAAGAGCCCACACACTCAGCCCTTAACCCCAGTGTACAGAAAGTGTCAAAACGTGTTTTTCAGCAGAAATAAACATGTTTCTGCAAGTTTGGTCAACCCCATGTAAGTTATGGGGCAGTAACATCACACTTTTCAAAACGTGTTTTCAGCCCGAAATAAACGCGTTTTTTCAGACAACTGAATCTCCTTGTAACAGCAAGGCTCATAAGAGCCCACACACTCAGCCCTTAACCCCCAGTGTGCAGAAAGGGTCAAAACGTGTTTTTCAGCAGAAATAAACATGTTTCTGCAAGTTTGGTCAACCCCATGTAAGTTATGGGGCAGTAACATCACACTTTTCAAAACGTGTTTTTCAGCCCGAAATAAACGCGTTTTTTCAGACAACTGAATCTCCTTGTAACAGCAAGGCTCATAAGAGCCCACACACTCAGCCCTTAACCCCAATGTGCAGAAAGGGTCAAACGTGTTTTTCAGCATTAATAAACATGTTTCTGCAAGTTTGGTCAACCCCATGTAAGTTATGGGGCAGTAACATCACACTTTTCAAAACGTGTTTTTCAGCCCGAAATAAACGCGTTTTTTCAGACAACTGAATCTCCTTGTAACAGCAAGGCTCATAAGAGCCACACACTCAGCCCTTAACCCAGTGTACAGAAAGTGTCAAAACGTGTTTTTCAGCAGAAATAAACATGTTTCTGCAAGTTTGGTCAACCCCATGTAAGTTATGGGGCAGTAACATGACACTTTTCAAAATATGTTTTTCAGCCCGAAATAAACGCATTTTTTCAGACAACTGAATCTCCTTGTAACAGCAAGGCTAAGAAGAGCCCACACACTCAGCCCTTAACCCCAGTGTACAGAAAGTGTCAAAACGTGTTTTTCAGCAGAAATAAACATGTTTCTGCAAGTTTGGTCAACCCCATGTAAGTTATGGGGCAGTAACATCACACTTTTCAAAACGTGTTTTTCAGCCCGAAATAAACGCGTTTTTTTCAGACAACTGAATCTACTTGTAACAGCAAGGCTCAGAAGAGCCCACACACTCAGCCCTTAACCCCAGTGTACAGAAACTGTCAAAACGTGTTTTTCAGCAGAAATAAACATGTTTCTGCAAGTTTGGTCAACCCCATGTAAGTTATGGGGCAGTAACATCACACTTTTCAAAACGTGTTTTTCAGCCCGAAATAAACGCGTTTTTTCAGACAACTTAATCTCCTTGTAACAGCAAGGCTCAGAAGAGCCCACACACTCAGCCCTTTAACCCCAGTGTACAGAAAGTGTCCAAACGTGTTTTTCAGCAGAAATAAACATGTTTCTGCAAGTTTGGTCAACCCCATGTAAGTTATGGGGCAGTAACATCACACTTTTCAAAACGTGTTTTTCAGCCCGAAATAAACGCGTTTTTTCAGACAACTGAATCTACTTGTAACAGCAAGGCTCAGAAGTGCCCACACACTCAGCCCTTAACCCCAGTGTACAGAAAGTGTCAAAACGTGTTTTTCAGCAGAAATAAACATGTTTCTGCAAGTTTGGTCAACCCCATCTAAGTTATGGAGTAGTAACATCACACTTTTCAAAACGTGTTTTTCAGCCCGAAATAAACGCGTTTTTTCAGACAACTGAATCTCCTTGTAACAGCAAGGCTCACAAGAGCCCACACACTCAGCCCTTAACCCCAGTGTACAGAAAGTGTCAAAACGTGTTTTTCAGCAGAAATAAACATGTTTCTGCAAGTTTGGTCAACCCCATGTAAGTTATGGGGCAGTAACATGACACTTTTCAAAATATGTTTTTCAGCCCGAAATAAACGCATTTTTTCAGACAACTGAATCTCCTTGTAACAGCAAGGCTAAGAAGAGCCACCACACTCAGCCCCTTAACCCCAGTGTACAGAAAGTGTCAAAACGTGTTTTTCAGCAGAAATAAACATGTTTCTGCAAGTTTGGTCAACCCCATGTAAGTTATGGGGCAGTAACATCACACTTTTCAAAACGTGTTTTTCAGCCCGAAATAAACGCGTTTTTTCAGACAACTGAATCTCCTTGTAACAGCAAGGCTCATAAGAGCCCACACACTCAGCCCTTAACCCCAGTGTGCAGAAAGGGTCAAAACGTGTTTTTCAGCATAAATAAACATGTTTCTGCAAGTTTGGTCAACCGCATGTAAGTTATGGGGCAGTAACATCACACTTTTCAAAACGTGTTTTTCAGCCCGAAATAAACGCGTTTTTTCAGACAACTGAATCTCCTTGCAACAGCAAGGCTAAGAAGAGCCCACACACTCAGCCCTTAACCCCAGTGTACAGAAAGTGTCAAAACGTGTTTTTCAGCAGAAATAAACATGTTTCTGCAAGTTTGGTCAACCCCATGTAAGTTATGGGGCAGTAACATGACACTTTTCAAAATATGTTTTTCAGCCCGAAATAAACGCATTTTTTCAGACAACTGAATCTCCTTGTAACAGCAAGGCTAAGAAGAGCCCACACACTCAGCCCTTAACCCCAGTGTACAGAAAGTGTCAAAACGTGTTTTTCAGCAGAAATAAACATGTTTCTGCAAGTTTGGTCAACCCCATGTAAGTTATGGGGCAGTAACATCACACTTTTCAAAACGTGTTTTTCAGCCCGAAATAAACGCGTTTTTTCAGACAACTGAATCTACTTGTAACAGCAAGGCTCAGAAGAGCCCACACACTCAGCCCTTAACCCCAGTGTACAGAAACTGTCAAAACGTGTTTTTCAGCAGAAATAAACATGTTTCTGCAAGTTTGGTCAACCCCATGTAAGTTATGGGGCAGTAACATCACACTTTTCAAAACGTGTTTTTCAGCCCAAAATAAACGCGTTTTTTCAGACAACTTAATCTCCTTGTAACAGCAAGGCTCAGAAGAGCCCACACACTCAGCCTTTAACCCCAGTGTACAGAAAGTGTCAAAACGTGTTTTTCAGCAGAAATAAACATGTTTCTGCAAGTTTGGTAAACCCCATGTAAGTTATGGGGCAGTAACATCACACTTTTCAAAACGTGTTTTTCAGCCCGAAATAAACGCGTTTTTTCAGACAACTGAATCTCCTTGTAACAGCAAGGCTCAGAAGAGCCCACACACTCAGCCCTTAACCCCAGTGTACAGAAAGTGTCAAAACGTGTTTTTCAGCAGAAATAAACATGTTTCTGCAAGTTTGGTCAACCCCATGTAAGTTATGGGGCAGTAACATCACACTTTTCAAAACGTGTTTTTCAGCCCGAAATAAACGCGTTTTTTTCAGACAACTGAATCTCCTTGTAACAGCGAGGCTCAGAAGAGCCCACACACTCAGCCCTTAACCCCAGTGTACAGAAAGTGTCCAAAACGTGTTTTTTCAGCAGAAATAAACATGTTTCTGCAAGTTTGGTCAACCCCATGTAAGTTATGGGGCAGTAACATCACACTTTTCAAAACGTGTTTTTCAGCCCGAAATAAACGCGTTTTTTCAGACAACTGAATCTACTTGTAACAGCAAGGCTCAGAAGTGCCCACACACTCAGCCCTTAACCCCAGTGTACAGAAAGTGTCAAAACGTGTTTTTCAGCAGAAATAAACATGTTTCTGCAAGTTTGGTCAACCCCATCTAAGTTATGGAGTAGTAACATCACACTTTTCAAAACGTGTTTTTCAGCCCGAAATAAACGCGTTTTTTCAGACAACTGAATCTCCTTGTAACAGCAAGGCTCACAAGAGCCCACACACTCAGCCCTTAACCCCAGTGTACAGAAAGTGTCAAAACGTGTTTTTCAGCAGAAATAAACATGTTTCTGCAAGTTTGGTCAACCCCATGTAAGTTATGGGGCAGTAACATCACACTTTTCAAAACGTGTTTTTCAGCCCGAAATAAACGCGTTTTTTCAGACAACTGAATCTCCTTGTAACAGCAAGGCTCATAAGAGCCCACACACTCAGCCCTTAACCCCAGTGTGCAGAAAGGGTCAAAACGTGTTTTTCAGCAGAAATAAACATGTTTCTGCAAGTTTGGTCAACCCCATGTAAGTTATGGGGCAGTAACATCACACTTTTCAAAACGTGTTTTTCAGCCCGAAATAAACGCGTTTTTCAGACAACTGAATCTCCTTGTAACAGCAAGGCTCATAAGAGCCCACACACTCAGCCCTTAACCCCAATGTGCAGAAAGGGTCAAAACGTGTTTTTCAGCAGAAATAAACATGTTTCTGCAAGTTTGGTCAACCCCATGTAAGTTATGGGGCAGTAACATCACACTTTTCAAAACGTGTTTTTCAGCCCGAAATAAACGCGTTTTTTCAGACAACTGAATCTCCTTGTAACAGCAAGGCTCATAAGAGCCCACACACTCAGCCCTTAACCCCAGTGTACAGAAAGTGTCAAAACGTGTTTTTCAGCAGAAATAACATGTTTCTGCAAGTTTGGTCAACCCCATGTAAGTTATGGGGCAGTAACATGACACTTTTCAAAATATGTTTTTCAGCCCGAAATAAACGCATTTTTTCAGACAACTGAATCTCCTTGTAACAGCAAGGCTAAGAAGAGCCCACACACTCAGCCCTTAACCCCAGTGTACAGAAAGTGTCAAAACGTGTTTTTCAGCAGAAATAAACATGTTTCTGCAAGTTTGGTCAACCCATGTAAGTTATGGGGCAGTAACATCACACTTTTCAAAACGTGTTTTTCAGCCCGAAATAAACGCGTTTTTTCAGACAACTGAATCTACTTGTAACAGCAAGGCTCAGAAGAGCCCACACACTCAGCCCCTTAACCCCAGTGTACAGAAACTGTCAAAACGTGTTTTTCAGCAGAAATAAACATGTTTCTGCAAGTTTGGTCAACCCCATGTAAGTTATGGGGCAGTAACATCACACTTTTCAAAACGTGTTTTTCAGCCCGAAATAAACGCGTTTTTTCAGACAACTTAATCTCCTTGTAACAGCAAGGCTCAGAAGAGCCCACACACTCAGCCCTTTAACCCCAGTGTACAGAAAGTGTCCAAACGTGTTTTTCAGCAGAAATAAACATGTTTCTGCAAGTTTGGTCAACCCCATGTAAGTTATGGGGCAGTAACATGACACTTTTCAAAATATGTTTTTCAGCCCGAAATAAACGCGTTTTTTCAGACAACTGAATCTCCTTGTAACAGCAAGGCTCACAAGAGCCCACACACTCAGCCCTTAACCCCAGTGTACAGAAAGTGTCAAAACGTGTTTTTCAGCAGAAATAAACATGTTTCTGCAAGTTTGGTCAACCCCATGTAAGTTATGGGGCAGTAACATCACACTTTTCAAACGTGTTTTTCAGCCCGAAATAAACGCGTTTTTTCAGACAACTGAATCTCCTTGTAACAGCAAGGCTCAGAAGAGCCCACACACTCAGCCCTTAACCCCAGTGTGCAGAAAGGGTCAAAACGTGTTTTTCAGCATAAATAAACATGTTTCTGCAAGTTTGGTCAACCGCATGTAAGTTATGGGGCAGTAACATCACACTTTTCAAAACGTGTTTTTCAGCCCGAAATAAACGCGTTTTTTCAGACAACTGAATCTCCTTGCAACAGCAAGGCTAAGAAGAGCCCACACACTCAGCCCTTAACCCCAGTGTACAGAAAGTGTCAAAACGTGTTTTTCAGCAGAAATAAACATGTTTCTGCAAGTTTGGTCAACCCCATGTAAGTTATGGGGCAGTAACATGACACTTTTCAAAATATGTTTTTCAGCCCGAAATAAACGCATTTTTTCAGACCACTGAATCTCCTTGTAACAGCAAGGCTAAGAAGAGCCCACACACTCAGCCCTTAACCCCAGTGTACAGAAAGTGTCAAAACGTGTTTTTCAGCAGAAATAAACATGTTTCTGCAAGTTTGGTCAACCCCATGTAAGTTATGGGGCAGTAACATCACACTTTTCAAAACGTGTTTTTCAGCCCGAAATAAACGCGTTTTTTCAGACAACTGAATCTCCTTGTAACAGCAAGGCTCATAAGAGCCCACACACTCAGCCCTTAACCCCAGTGTGCAGAAAGGGTCAAAACGTGTTTTTCAGCATAAATAAACATGTTTCTGCAAGTTTGGTCAACCGCATGTAAGTTATGGGGCAGTAACATCACACTTTTCAAAACGTGTTTTTCAGCCCGAAATAAACGCGTTTTTTTCAGACAACTGAATCTCCTTGTAACAGCAAGGCTAAGAAGAGCCCACACACTCAGCCCTTAACCCCAGTGTACAGAAAGTGTCAAACGTGTTTTCAGCAGAAATAAACATGTTTCTGCAAGTTTGGTCAACCCCATGTAAGTTATGGGGCAGTAACATGACACTTTTCAAAATATGTTTTTTCAGCCCGAAATAAACGCATTTTTTCAGACAACTGAATCTCCTTGTAACAGCAAGGCTAAGAAGAGCCCACACACTCAGCCCTTAACCCCAGTGTACAGAAAGTGTCAAAACGTGTTTTTCAGCAGAAATAAACATGTTTCTGCAAGTTTGGTCAAACCCATGTAAGTTATGGGGCAGTAACATCACACTTTTCAAAACGTGTTTTTCAGCCCGAAATAAACGCGTTTTTTCAGACAACTGAATCTACTTGTAACAGCAAGGCTCAGAAGAGCCCACACACTCAGCCCTTAACCCCAGTGTACAGAAACTGTCAAAACGTGTTTTTCAGCAGAAATAAACATGTTTCTGCAAGTTTGGTCAACCCCATGTAAGTTATGGGGCAGTAACATCACACTTTTCAAAACGTGTTTTTCAGCCCAAAATAAACGCGTTTTTTCAGACAACTGAATCTCCTTGTAACAGCAAGGCTCAGAAGAGCCCACACACTCAGCCCTTTAACCCCAGTGTACAGAAAGTGTCAAAACGTGTTTTTCAGCAGAAATAAACATGTTTCTGCAAGTTTGGTCAACCCCATGTAAGTTATGGGGCAGTAACATCACACTTTTCAAAACGTGTTTTTCAGCCCGAAATAAACGCGTTTTTTCAGACAACTGAATCTCCTTGTAACAGCAAGGCTCAGAAGAGCCCACACACTCAGCCCTTAACCCCAGTGTACAGAAAGTGTCAAAACGTGTTTTTCAGCAGAAATAAACATGTTTCTGCAAGTTTGGTCAACCCCATGTAAGTTATGGGGCAGTAACATCACACTTTTCAAAACGTGTTTTTCAGCCCGAAATAAACGCGTTTTTTCAGACAACTGAATCTCCTTGTAACAGCAAGGCTCAGAAGAGCCCACACACTCAGCCTTAACCCCAGTGTACAGAAAGGGTCAAAACGTGTTTTTCAGCAGAAATAAACATGTTTCTGCAAGTTTGGTCAACCCCATGTAAGTTATGGGGCAGTAACATCACACTTTTCAAAACGTGTTTTTCAGCCCGAAATAAACGCGTTTTTTTCAGACAACTGAATCTCCTTGTAACAGCAAGGCTCATAAGAGCCCACACACTCAGCCCTTAACCCCAGTGTACAGAAAGTGTCAAAACGTGTTTTTCAGCAGAAATAAACATGTTTCTGCAAGTTTGGTCAACCCCATGTAAGTTATGGGGCAGTAACATCACACTTTTCAAAACGTGTTTTTCAGCCCGAAATAAACGCGTTTTTTCAGACAACTGAATCTACTTGTAACAGCAAGGCTCAGAAGAGCCCACACACTCAGCCCTTAACCCCAGTGTACAGAAAGGTGTCAAAACGTGTTTTTCAGCAGAAATAAACATGTTTCTGCAAGTTTGGTCAACCCCATGTAAGTTATGGGGCAGTAACATCACACTTTTCAAAAACGTGTTTTTCAGCCCAAAATAAACGCGTTTTTTCAGACAACTGAATCTCCTTGTAACAGCAAGGCTCAGAAGAGCCCACACACTCAGCCTTAACCCCAGTGTACAGAAAGTGTCAAAACGTGTTTTTCAGCAGAAATAAACATGTTTCTGCAAGTTTGGTAAACCCCATGTAAGTTATGGGGCAGTAACATCACACTTTTCAAAACGTGTTTTTCAGCCCGAAATAAACGCGTTTTTTCAGACAACTGAATCTCCTTGTAACAGCAAGGCTCAGAAGAGCCCACACACTCAGCCCTTAACCCCAGTGTACAGAAAGTGTCAAAACGTGTTTTTCAGCAGAAATAAACATGTTTCTGCAAGTTTGGTCAACCCCATGTAAGTTATGGGGCAGTAACATCACACTTTTCAAAACGTGTTTTTCAGCCCGAAATAAACGCGTTTTTTCAGACAACTGAATCTCCTTGTAACAGCAAGGCTCAGAAGAGCCCACACACTCAGCCTTTAACCCCAGTGTACAGAAAGTGTCAAAACGTGTTTTTCAGCAGAAATAAACATGTTTCTGCAAGTTTGGTCAACCCCATGTAAGTTATGGGGCAGTAACATCACACTTTTCAAAACGTGTTTTTCAGCCCGAAATAAACGCGTTTTTTCAGACAACTGAATCTCCTTGTAACAGCAAGGCTCACAAGAGCCCACACACTCAGCCCTTAACCCCAGTGTACAGAAAGTGTCCAAACGTGTTTTTCAGCAGAAATAAAACATGTTTCTGCAAGTTTGGTCAACCCCATGTAAGTTATGGGGCAGTAACATCACACTTTTCAAAACGTGTTTTTCAGCCCGAAATAAACGCGTTTTTTCAGACAACTGAATCTCCTTGTAACAGCAAGGCTCATAAGAGCCCACACACTCAGCCCTTAACCCCAGTGTACAGAAAGTGTCAAAACGTGTTTTTCAGCAGAAATAAACATGTTTCTGCAAGTTTGGTCAACCCCATGTAAGTTATGGGGCAGTAACATCACACTTTTCAAAACGTGTTTTTCAGCCCGAAATAAACGCGTTTTTCAGACAACTGAATCTCCTTGTAACAGCAAGGCTCATAAGAGCCCACACACTCAGCCCTTAACCCCAGTGTACAGAAAGGTGTCAAAACGTGTTTTTCAGCAGAAATAAACATGTTTCTGCAAGTTTGGTCAACCCCATGTAAGTTATGGGGCAGTAACATCACACTTTTCAAAACGTGTTTTCAGCCCGAAATAAACGCGTTTTTCAGACAACTGAATCTCCTTGTAACAGCAAGGCTCAGAAGAGCCCACACACTCAGCCCTTAACCCCAGTGTACAGAAAGTGTCAAAACGTGTTTTTCAGCAGAAATAAACATGTTTCTGCAAGTTTGGTCAACCCCATGTAAGTTATGGGGCAGTAACATCACACTTTTCAAAACGTGTTTTTCAGCCCGAAATAAACGCGTTTTTTCAGACAACTGAATCTCCTTGTAACAGCAAGGCTCAAGAAGAGCCCACACACTCAGCCCTTAACCCCAGTGTACAGAAAGTGTCAAAACGTGTTTTTCAGCAGAAATAAACATGTTTCTGCAAGTTTGGTCAACCCCATGTAAGTTATGGGGCAGTAACATCACACTTTTCAAAACGTGTTTTTCAGCCCGAAATAAACGCGTTTTTTCAGACAACTGAATCTCCTTGTAACAGCAAGGCTCATAAGAGCCCACACACTCAGCCCTTAACCCCAGTGTGCAGAAAGGGTCAAAACGTGTTTTTTCAGCATAAATAAACATGTTTCTGCAAGTTTGGTCAACCGCATGTAAGTTATGGGGCAGTAACATCACACTTTTCAAAACGTGTTTTTCAGCCCGAAATAAACGCGTTTTTTCAGACAACTGAATCTCCTTGTAACAGCAAGGCTAAGAAGAGCCCACACACTCAGCCCTTAACCCCAGTGTACAGAAAGTGTCAAAACGTGTTTTTCAGCAGAAATAAACATGTTTCTGCAAGTTTGGTCAACCCCATGTAAGTTATGGGGCAGTAACATGACACTTTTCAAAATATGTTTTTCAGCCCGAAATAAACGCATTTTTTCAGACAACTGAATCTCCTTGTAACAGCAAGGCTAAGAAGAGCCCACACACTCAGCCCTTAACCCCAGTGTACAGAAAGTGTCAAAACGTGTTTTTCAGCAGAAATAAACATGTTTCTGCAAGTTTGGTCAACCCCATGTAAGTTATGGGGCAGTAACATCACACTTTTCAAAACGTGTTTTTCAGCCCGAAATAAACGCGTTTTTTCAGACAACTGAATCTCCTTGTAACAGCAAGGCTCATAAGAGCCCACACACTCAGCCCTTAACCCCAGTGTGCAGAAAGGGTCAAAACGTGTTTTTCAGCATAAATAAACATGTTTCTGCAAGTTTGGTCAACCGCATGTAAGTTATGGGGCAGTAACATCACACTTTTCAAAACGTGTTTTTCAGCCCGAAATAAACGCGTTTTTCAGACAACTGAATCTCCTTGTAACAGCAAGGCTAAGAAGAGCCCACACACTCAGCCCTTAACCCCAGTGTACAGAAAGTGTCAAAACGTGTTTTTCAGCAGAAATAAACATGTTTCTGCAAGTTTGGTCAACCCCATGTAAGTTATGGGGCAGTAACATGACACTTTTCAAAATATGTTTTTCAGCCCGAAATAAACGCATTTTTCAGACAACTGAATCTCCTTGTAACAGCAAGGCTAAGAAGAGCCCACACACTCAGCCCTTAACCCCAGTGTACAGAAAGTGTCAAAACGTGTTTTTCAGCAGAAATAAACATGTTTCTGCAAGTTTGGTCAACCCCATGTAAGTTATGGGGCAGTAACATCACACTTTTCAAAACGTGTTTTTCAGCCCGAAATAAACGCGTTTTTTCAGACAACTGAATCTCCTTGTAACAGCAAGGCTCATAAGAGCCCACACACTCAGCCCTTAACCCCAGTGTGCAGAAAGGGTCAAAACGTGTTTTTCAGCATAAATAAACATGTTTCTGCAAGTTTGGTCAACCGCCATGTAAGTTATGGGGCAGTAACATCACACTTTTCAAAACGTGTTTTTCAGCCCGAAATAAACGCGTTTTTTCAGACAACTGAATCTCCTTGTAACAGCAAGGCTAAGAAGAGCCCACACACTCAGCCCTTAACCCCAGTGTACAGAAAGTGTCAAAACGTGTTTTTCAGCAGAAATAAACATGTTTCTGCAAGTTTGGTCAACCCCATGTAAGTTATGGGGCAGTAACATGACACTTTTCAAAATATGTTTTTCAGCCCGAAATAAACGCATTTTTTCAGACAACTGAATCTCCTTGTAACAGCAAGGCTAAGAAGAGCCCACACACTCAGCCCTTAACCCCAGTGTACAGAAAGTGTCAAAACGTGTTTTTCAGCAGAAATAAACATGTTTCTGCAAGTTTGGTCAACCCATGTAAGTTATGGGGCAGTAACATCACACTTTTCAAAACGTGTTTTTCAGCCCGAAATAAACGCGTTTTTTCAGACAACTGAATCTACTTGTAACAGCAAGGCTCAGAAGAGCCCACACACTCAGCCCTTAACCCCAGTGTACAGAAACTGTCAAAACGTGTTTTTCAGCAGAAATAAACATGTTTCTGCAAGTTTGGTCAACCCCATGTAAGTTATGGGGCAGTAACATCACACTTTTCAAAACGTGTTTTTCAGCCCGAAATAAACGCGTTTTTTCAGACAACTGAATCTCCTTGTAACAGCAAGGCTCAGAAGAGCCCACACACTCAGCCTTTAACCCCAGTGTACAGAAAGTGTCAAAACGTGTTTTTCAGCAGAAATAAACATGTTTCTGCAAGTTTGGTCAACCCCATGTAAGTTATGGGGCAGTAACATCACACTTTTCAAAATATGTTTTTCAGCCCGAAATAAACGCATTTTTTCAGACAACTGAATCTCCTTGTAACAGCAAGGCTCAGAAGAGCCCACACACTCAGCCCTTAACCCCAGTGTACAGAAAGTGTCAAACGTGTTTTTCAGCAGAAATAAACATGTTTCTGCAAGTTTGGTCAACCCCATGTAAGTTATGGGGCAGTAACATCACACTTTTCAAAACGTGTTTTTCAGCCCGAAATAAAACGCGTTTTTTCAGACAACTGAATCTCCTTGTAACAGCAAGGCTCACAAGAGCCCACACACTCAGCCCTTAACCCCAGTGTACAGAAAGTGTCAAAACGTGTTTTTCAGCAGAAATAAACATGTTTCTGCAAGTTTGGTCAACCCCATGTAAGTTATGGGGCAGTAACATCACACTTTTCAAAACGTGTTTTTCAGCCCGAAATAAACGCGTTTTTCAGACAACTGAATCTCCTTGTAACAGCAAGGCTCAGAAGAGCCCACACACTCAGCCCTTAACCCCAGTGTACAGAAAGTGTCAAAACGTGTTTTTCAGCAGAAATAAACATGTTTCTGCAAGTTTGGTCAACCCCATGTAGTTATGGGGCAGTAACATACACTTTTCAAAAGTGGTTTTTCAGCCCGAAATAAACGCTTTTTTTCAGACAACTGAATCTCCTTGTAACAGCAAGGCTAAAAGAGCCCACACACTCAGCCCTTAACCCAGTGTACAGAAAGTGTCAAAACGTGTTTTTCAGCAGAAATAAACATGTTTCTGCAAGTTTGGTCAACCCCATGTAAGTTATGGGGCAGTAACATCACACTTTTCAAAACGTGTTTTCAGCCCGAAATAAACGCGTTTTTTCAGACAACTGAATCTCCTTGTAACAGCAAGGCTCATAAGAGCCCACACACTCAGCCCTTAACCCCCAGTGTGCAGAAAGGGTCAAAACGTGTTTTCAGCAGAAATAAACATGTTTCTGCAAGTTTGGTCAACCCCATGTAAGTATGGGGCAGTAACATCACACTTTTCAAAACGTGTTTTTCAGCCCGAAATAAACGCGTTTTTTCAGACAACTGAATCTCCTTGTAACAGCAAGGCTCATAAGAGCCCACACACTCAGCCCTTAACCCCAGTGTGCAGAAAAGGGTCAAAACGTGTTTTTCAGCAGAAATAAACATGTTTCTGCAAGTTTGGTCAACCCCATGTAAGTTATGGGGCAGTAACATCACACTTTTCAAAACGTGTTTTTCAGCCCGAAATAAACGCCGTTTTTTCAGACAACTGAATCTCCTTGTTAACAGCAAGGCTAAGAAAGAGCCCACACACTCAGCCCTTAACCCCAGTGTACAGAAAGTGTCAAAACGTGTTTTTCAGCAGAAATAAACATGTTTCTGCAAGTTTGGTCAACCCATGTAAGTTATGGGCAGTAACATCACACTTTTCAAACTGTTTTTCAGCCCGAAATAAACGCGTTTTTTTCAGACAACTGAATCTCCTTGTAACAGCAAGGCTAAGAAGAGCCCACACACTCAGCCCTTAACCCCAGTGTACAGAAAGTGTCAAAACGTGTTTTTTCCAGCAGAAATAAACATGTTTCTGCAAGTTTGGTCAACCCATGTAAGTTATGGGCAGTAACATCACACTTTTCAAAACGTGTTTTTTCAGCCCGAAATAAACGCGTTTTTTCAGACAACTGAATCTCCTTGTAACAGCAAGGCTCAGAAGAGCCCACACACTCAGCCCTTAACCCCAGTGTACAGAAAGTGTCAAAACGTGTTTTTCAGCAGAAATAAACATGTTTCTGCAAGTTTGGTCAACCCCATGTAAGTTATGGGGCAGTAACATCACACTTTTCAAAACGTGTTTTTCAGCCCGGAAATAAACGCGTTTTTTCAGACAACTGAATCTCCTTGTAACAGCAAGGCTCAGAAGAGCCCACACACTCAGCCTTTAACCCCAGTGTACAGAAAGTGTCAAAACGTGTTTTTCAGCAGAAATAAAC